>NC_073306.1:150512904-150750404 GCF_027595985.1 Sorex araneus
AGCCCCTGTTTTTCATTTTATAAGAGGAAGAGTGAAAAGTGGATGGTGAGTGTGCCTTCCACACCTAAGGGGGAGACTCAGAACAATGGACAAACTCTTTCCAGAGCTGCAGAACCACCTGGAGTGAACAGGAAGGAACCCAGCCATGATGGGGGTGGGGAGGCGTCAGGGGGAAGGAAGGTCAGGTGAGATTTAGGCAGAAGCACAGTGGAGAGGAGTGACTTGGGAGAGCTCAGGTTGGCAGGGAAGAGCACATCCCCTAAAAGAAAGAATGTCAGAAGGTCAAAGTTCAAAGTCAAGGGCACAGCCCTCTTTTCCTTGATCAGCACTCCCTCAGACTGACTCAGCAAACACTGGTTTCTCAGCACTCTGGAAGGCACTGCGGGGCTTTACTTTTTTTTTTTTTCCTTTTGGGTCACACCCAGGGATGCTCAGGAGTTACTCCTGGCTCTGCACTCAGGAATTACTACTGGCAGTGCTCGGGGGACCATATGGGATGCTGGGAATCAAACCCGGTCAGCCACGTGCAAGGAAAAGGCTCTCCCCGCTGTGCTGTTGCTCCAGCCCACTGCAGGGCTTTAGGTGCTGGCCGCCTTCTTGCTCTATGTGAGGCCGGAGTGAGCGGAGTTCCCTCTTTATCCAAGAACCCTGATGCTTTCACAGCTAATCCTCTCTCGGGACTTCCTTGAAACTGAAGGATCTTGCAAACTCCCACCTCCAGATGCCACTCCCCAGGGAGATGAGGGCTGAGCCTCTGAGCTGAGGTTGGTGGGGGATTCACACTCAAGCATCCACTCAGACTACTCTGTCCTATACTATAGATTTGAAGACTGAGGACTCGGGCCACTGCGGCAGGCTCACCAAGCAACAAAATGAAGGCAAGAAGCCAATCGACATTCTGCAGGCTCGAGGCCATCTCCTGCACCAGCGGACAACCCTGCAAGACAGCTCTGGGCTGAGCACAGTGCCAGGGAGAGCCCAGGCCACGGGCACCTCTGTGTTGGCGAGAGAAAGAATTTCCCAGCAGCCGACTTGGCGTTTCCCTTGCATGCCCTCATGTGACTGCAGTTTCTGTTTGCGCAGGTGGACAGAGAGTACACAAGACTCCGAGTCAGCTGTCCTGAGTGTCACTGGCTCCATGTGTGACCTCTGACAAGGCACTTCAATGTCCTGACTCTGGCTCCCAAACACAGGAGATGTGGGGGCTGGGATCAACCAGGTTTCCTACTGTCCGTGGTAAACACCCAATTCTTTCCAGTTATTTCATCAAACTTAGTCATATTACTCTTGGTTAAAACAGAAACCACTAAGGGGCCAAAGACAACAGACCAAGCTGTTGTCTAGAAAGATTTGCTCTCACCAGATCAGGAATCAGATGTGTATTATTTGAGTTCGCGAGATATCGAACATGTATATCTACAGTAGGATCCAGAAACTCCACTTCTGGGTACTTATCCAAGGACAATGCTGACTTGAAAAGACACGGGTAGCTTTTTGTTCAGTGCAGAACTCAACTCTTCCCCAGAGCCAACACGTGAAAACATCCTTAGTGTGGGGGGCAGAGAAGTAGGAGAGCGGGTAAGGTGCTTGCCTTGCATGTGAGTGACCCAGGTTCGATTCCTGGCCCCTCCTGTGGTCCCTTCAGCCCGTGTCAGGAGTGATCCCTGAGTACCGAGCCTGGAGTCAGCCCTGAACACCACGGAGTGTGGCCCCCAAGCAAAAACAAAATGAAAAACCACCTTGCTGTCCACCTAGGTTGGATAAAGAAACCATGATCTACAAACGCCACAGCTACATTTTAAACTGCTTAACCAGCTACATTTAAAAAAAGAAAAAGATGAAACTGTGCCCTTTGTGAAGACACAGATAAAGTGATTATGCTCAGAGAAATAAGTCAAGCAGAGAAAAACAAATATCATGTGATTTCACTCCTACAGGGAAGACAAAAGAAAGCAAACAATGAAGAACAAACTCTTGACAACACATTGGTGTTTACCAGCAGGAAAGGGGGCAAGTGGATGGAAAGGTGTATTAAACGTGGGCCAGTGGTGATGGGAACTTAGAATTTGGGTGGACAGATGACAAATAAAATACACCTGAGTCACAGGCATGTCTTAAATTAAAAGCAGCTCAATAAAAATTCATAATAACAAATAACTAACTTGACCAGTCATGCCTAAAAGTATACACTGAACTCAGATTTGCCAGGATCTATACAGCCTGCGAGGGCTGGAGCCATAGCACAGCGGGTAGGGCATTTGCCTTGCATGTGGACAACCTGGGTTCGATTCCTTTGTCCCTCTCGGAGAGCCTGGCAAGCTACTGAGAGTATCCTGTGTGCACAGCAGAGCCTGGCAAGCTCCCTGTGGCGTATTCGATATGCCAGAAACAGTAACAACAAGTTTCACAACGAAGACGTTACTGTTGCCCTCTCAGGCAAATCGATGAATGGGATGACAGTGCTACACGGACAGTGCTACAATACATCCTTCAAGGCTACAGCTAGGAAGGAGTTATCCACCCCACCCCCTGCACTGGGCCGGGCAGGGTGAGCAGGAGGCCAGGAAAGAGGCAGTTGGGAGTAGTTATGCCACTGGCTCCAGACAGGATGGGCCCCGAACGTGAGCACACCTATCATCTGTGTTACTTCCAGGCGTTATCTGCCTCGTCCAAAAGACAGGGATAGCCAGCGATCTTTCTCAGGGTTGTGCAGGAAAATGGGTGAGTTCATTGTTGGGGTGTTCTTCCAAGTGGGCATCCCAAGATGAAGCATTCCACGAACAGCCGTGAGGAGGAAGAGGAAGGGAAGGAGGACAGGGATGGATTGGGAGAGATGGTAGAATAAAGACAAGACACCCTCGGGCCAGCTGGGAGCAGGCACGGTAACCATGGAAGGTTCCTGAAGGAAGGCGGCCAAGACACAGTGCCAACACAGAGGGTGACCAGAGGGGCCACAGCATTGTAGAGAATTGGGTGGGTGACCTCCCAGCCAGTGGAACTAGATATGCCCTGGTGAAGGACAAGTGGAGTTTGGGGGATAATGCAAGTATTTCTGGCAGGAGAGGTTAGGGGGGAGACCCTCGTGTGCTGGCCAGTGTATACAAGAGCCCCCCCACCCACTCTCCGCCTCCAGAGTGAGGGAGGAGTAACCCATCTCACAGCTTCTCTGTCGGAAGATCAGCAAAGTTCTGGGGAATCCCAGGTCCAGTTTAAGGGTCACCAGCCCAGTGGCCCCAGTCTTCAGCTCTAGCTTAAGTTTGGTCCACTTGGGTGGTTTCTAGAAGCTTTGGGCCCAGAAGTGTTCCAAGTGAGTACAAGCTATGTGAGTAAGCTCAGCCAAGAAGCCACGGGCCACTGCAGATGTCCAAAGAGCTGGAGAAACAGTAGCCGAGTGCAAAGACAAGGGGGCCATGAGAAAAAAATGGGGAGAGATTGGGGATGGAGAAAAGGTATCGGGGTTCAAGGCAATTGCCACAACATCAGCAGCCTGTTTGAGTGGATCAGAGTACGAGGGATGCAGGAAGCAGGGCCTGGTTTGAAGGTCAGGAGTCAAAGCTAGTTCGTGTCAGATTTACCCCTAGACAGGAAGAGAAGCAAGCGGAGCACTGTGAAGAGAGGAGAGGGAGGAAATTCACACCGACTCGGCAATATTTCAAGTATTGTTCTTCATGTTTGGGGTGTCCTCATCGCCCCCCTCACGTTCCCCTCTGCCCCTCGGGGCTCATTTCATATCATCTTCCCGGTGTGTGTGGACAGTATCAGGAGAAACCTTGTTTCCGGCAGTTCTAAAGTTAGATCTTGAGGCCCAGACCCTGCATCTCACTGCCATGAAGTGCAGGTAAGAAGAGAGCTGCCAGCTGGCTCTCGGTAAGGAGTCCCCGCAGCACAGAGGCAAAGGACTCAGGACGGCGCCGGGCGCAGAGTAAGAGCTCTGCGGGCCTTTTCATGTGGTTTCCTTGCTCATCTGCAAAATGGTATTGAAGGACGCCCACCTCCTAGGCTGCTCAGAATATAAAGCTCCTCCTGTACTTGAAGAGCTTATGATCTACCAACCAAGAAGCGCAGGCCTCGAAACATCCGACTTCAAAGAGATACAAAAGACCGAGAAGTGGGGTGGGCCCTGGACGTGGACGAGAGGCTGCAGGGAGAAACTACAATGTCGGCACCGAAGGTTGCAGACCGGAGCCAGTACTCATAAGGGCGGTGGAACGGAAAAGGAAGCTAGACGCAAGCAAGGGAAATAACTGGAAAATTAAGGGGTGAGCGCATCCTCGGAAAGGCAGGTCTGGGCTTTACCACCCTGCACAGCTGCCTGTTAGGAAAACGTGTTTGTGTTTTCCTTTAATATTGTTTCTGTCTGTCTGGAGACCAGGTGGTTCAGAGGATAAAACACAGGTCTCCCACAAGTGAAATCTGCGTTCAGCCTATTAAGTTTTATATATATATATATATATATATATATATATATATATATATATGCCCTGCACTCCATGTTTTGTTTGGGGATTTTTATTTTTGTCTTTTGTGTCATACCTGGGGAACTCTTGGATTCCAAGGATGGAACCAGAAATATCTAAGACAAGAGCCTCCCCTTCCTCTCTGGCGTCTTTATGTAGTATGTTGTTGGGGCCATGCCTGGCTTTGTACTCAGAAACCATATCTCTGTTCTCCATTATTAAGAAGACTCAGGGGCATAGCACTTTTGTTTGTTTGGGGGCCCACATCCAACAGTGCGAGGCCTTCCTACTGGCTCTTTGATCAGAGACCACTCCTTGTAGGACTTGGGACCAAACGGGATGCTGGGAATCGAACCTGGGTCAGCTTCAGACAAGGCAAATGCGGTGCAATGCTGTCTGTCCAGCCCAAACACAAATGCTGCATGATGCTATCTGTCCAAAGCACGTCCGTGGGTGGACGTACATGTATTTCAAAGTTTCCAACAAGCCCTACCCAAGTCTTTTTTCCATTCTGATATTCAGGCTTCTGGGTTTTTATTGTTCCCGATTAATTTATAGATGCAATAAAAATAAATATGTGCTGCAATGGATGAGTGTCCTATGTGAGAAAAAAAAATGAAGGCATCAGCGAGTTTCAAATCATGCAAGCTTTTATTTGTACTTAGAGGCTCATGTTTTGAAAATTAAATATATTAAGGATTAGAACAGCTATAATTCTTACTAATTCCAGCATCAAAACATTTAAGACAAGAAAAAAAGGCCTTTGCCTATGTTGTAAAGGGAGAAGTGGAATAATTCAAGGCTTCCTGAAATTCATTCTTCTTTATTTTCTACAAGTTTCTGTTAACTATAATAAGTTTATCAGGATAACATATTTAGGAATCATTTTTCCTGCAGTCTCAAATGTTTGAGTATAAACATGTATATGCTACAGTAAGTCAAGTCATCTTATTTATTTATTTTTTTGAATCACCGTGAGTTACAGTTACAAATGTTTCATGTCTGAGTTTCAATAATACAATGATTGAACACCCATCTCTCCACCAGTGAGCATTTTCCACCACCAATGTCCCCAGTATCCCCTCTCCCCTCATCCCACCCCTCTCCCTGCCTCTATGCAGATAATTTCCCTCTTATTCTCTCTCTACTTTGGGGCATTATGGTTTGTAATACAGATACTGAGAGGTTATCATGCTTGGTCCTTTATCTACTTTCAGCACACATCCCTCATTCCCAGCGGTCCCTCCAACCATCATTGACTTGGTCCCTTCTCCATCCCAGCTGCCTTCCCCTGAAGCTCATGAGGCAGGCTTCCTACCATGGAGTAACCTTTCTGGCCTTGTCTCTACTGTCCTTGGTGTTAGTCTCATGTTATGTTATTTTATATTCCACAAATGGGTACAGTAATTCTACGTCTGTCCCTCTCTTTCTGACTCAAAAACTCATCCTTTTTAAAATCTAACTTTAAAACTCTGCACGTGGGGCTGGAGTGATAGCACAGTGGGTAGGGAGTTTGCCGTGCACAAGGCCAACCCGGGTTCGATTTCCAGCATCCCATATGGTCCCCTGAGCACCGCCAGGAGTGATTCCTGAGTGCATGAGCCAGGAGTGACCCCTGTGCATCGCCGGGTGTGACACAAAAAAAGCAAAAAAAAAAAAAAAAAAAAACTCTGCACGATTTGGTAGGAATATGTGAAATTATTGACAGGCCCAAGAAGAAAAATCCAGCCTGTCGTTTCAGTTCCTATGGCAGGTACAGTTAACTTTGGAGTTTTTACTTTTTGGGGTGTTTTACTTTGATGCCAGATTTGCTATAGAACTATTTGTAGAATAACTTTAGTTTGTCTTTTCTGCCTTGCCACAGGGACCTTAGGTTTATTGGGTTACACCCATCACAGTGCTCCCAAGGCACTCTCATTCCTCTGTGTTTATCTGCAACCTGTTTCTTGTGCTCTGCTTCCTCAACAGTCAATCACCTTTATCTCCTAATCAGACTCTGTTAACGTGTGAATATTGCTTTTCTCTTCTCCTTATGTTCTTTGCATAGTTATTTCAGGGCAAAGTCTTTTTTTGTATAGACAGGAAGATAGTTAATGCTATGCTTTATAACTTGGGAGTTAATTGACACCGAATAATATTTACTCCGGGCACCTGTTTTCTCAACTTAAGCCTCAGTTGCCCTTACTTCCTAGCACCCCAAAAGCAGGGTCCACCAAGTGGCCGCCCACGAACAGCTCCTCTGCTCCTGAACAGCCATGAACCTAGAGGCACACAAGCCAATCTCGGAATACAGCGGCTGCTGGCAGAAATACCTCTGGACTTAATACCAGAATCCCAAAACTGGGCAGTTGCTTTTATGACTGTGCAACATCATATGCTTTGTTTTCAACAATAGAAAATATACGATCTAATAATGCTATTTCAACAGGTCTGACTGTTGGGTAGAAAAACTCCAAATAATGATAGTTTTCTATTGAAAACTAAATGTAATCAAAGAAAGGAGAGAGTAAAGTGAAAATCATCTGCCACACAGGCAGGGGGGAAGTGGGAAGGGAGGTATGCTGGGGTTCTTGGTGGTAGAACATGTGCACTGGTGAAGGGATGGGTGTTTGATCATTGTATGACTAAGACTTGATCCTGAAAGCCCTTTAACTGTTCTCACAGTGACTGAATTAAAAAAAAAAAAATTAAATTAAAAAATAAAAGCATGGTCCTGATGAGGGACTGGATGGACCCAGGGCAAGCTGTGAGCAACCCTGGCATTGAATGGTCCAGGCCAAAGTGCCATAAACTTAACTATAAGTTAATAGCATGCTCATGGACAAATTCTGTCATTATCCAAAAAGTAACAACTGGATTTGTATCCTGATAGGGTTAGGAAAAGCTAATCTGGTCTAAGCACTGTAGTCTTGCTATAGATCCCAGACTATAGCGAGATGTCCCCAGGAGAGCCACCCTACAAGCTCAATGTATTTCTCTGTGTCCATACAAAATGACTAATATTATTAAGAAATAGAATTAAGATGAATGTTTAAATGGCTATTGGACTAAGGAAAGGAAAGAAACATCCCTAGGTGATATTTCACCCTTGAGCAGATATCCTGGCTCAGGAGATCAGGAAGGGCTTTTGTATGTTGATTGTGTGACCTGACCAGGTAGTGGTTGCTAAGGCCAAGGTTTGGAAGGTGTGAGAGACTAGCAAGACCAGGATGGAGAGTTGGAGCACGGAGAGACTAGCAAAGGGGACAGGAGCAGCCGGGAATGAGGGGCAGGGTGAGACTGGAATGGGGAGCTTAATGAGACTAGAGCAGGTGCGTGGGGAGAATGGAATAAATGGCAACTGATCACCAACAAGCCTGGCCCTCATTTCCCCCTTGGACTACACATGGCATTGGCCGTCCACGGTGGGAAAGTGGCCCAAGACCACCGAACGCAGATGGTGAGAGAGAACCGCTGGCTTCATATTCATTTTATAAATATACACCATTCATTTGTTTTCAATAGTTAAGGTACTAATTTGCTCCATTTTTTCACCCAGTGTCACACATTGAGCGTTTGGGCAGGTGTTGTCATACACTGCACACACTTCAGATCACTGAGCCTCTTTCCCAGACAGGCAGCACAGCTATTCTGTTCTTTCAGAATCAAGCACAAATGGAAAAGGTAAAGAAAATCACACTTTAACCCAGAGGTTCCCAAATTTATTTGGCATACGCTAATAACTAGACCTACTACTTCTTAACACTTTTCAAATATCTACTACCACCCCCTCTAGTGTGCTCCAGCACCCACTTTGGGAAACACAGAGCTTCTGTCTATACAAAAGGTCCAGGCCCTGGGCTAAGGGAGTGGGGACTGCTAATTGCCTCCCGCCACACAGCAGGCTAGACTGGAAGAGGCAGTTGGACCTGCTCTGGGAGTGGTCAAAATGGGGTCCAAGGGGTGCTGGGGGGTGCATGGGGGGAAGAACTGTGATCCCCAGGCCTACACTTGCAGAAACCAGGCTGATGTAGAGCCTGTCTCTAGATGCCTCTCAGGGGCACCCCGTTCTGGTGCAGTCTGCCAGTGAGCACCCCTGTTTCCTACATAGGGCAGCAGAGGTGCTCAGCCCAGACCCTGCTCCTCTCTGACCCCGCTCACAGAAACGGAAGAGCCCCCAGCCTTGCCCAAGGCTCTCTCCTACATGAGCCTGGCAAGAGCACGCAGCTGTTTTCTGTAAATGAGCAGAGAGGAAATATTTTAGGCTTTGTGGTCCACTTACAGTTTTGGTCACACATTCTTATTTTTGTTCTGTGTTTAAAATGATCATTTAAAAGTGACAAACCTCTTCTTGGTTCAAGCTGTATAAAAGAGCCAGATTATATGATTCCCTGTAAGGAGACTTGTTTTGTTTCTTAGAAAATAAAATAAGATGAGAGGGTAAGAATTGTTCCAAAATTTCTGAGACATGTTAAACCAAGCCTACTCAATCTTAATGGACATCGTGAGAAATTATCATTATAGGGGGTAAGTGTTTTGTGATCCTATCCCCTATATCACATGAAAATCAGAGAGGACTCAAGAGTTCTGAGACCACAGGCATTAAAATATTCTTAATATCTTGGGAACTGGCAACTCCTAAATGATTTAAGAGAACTCTTTTCTTCCAAAATAAAAAAAATGTCTATTGAATCCAACAGATGGTTTGTATTACTGATGAACTTCAAGAGAAAGAATTCTGGAAATATCTGTGGTTCCATCTATTGTCACCTTCACCAAGGCATAAGCAATGATCTTGGACATATTTCCTTAACTTTAAGAACCACTGAATTAAGTTTATTGAGGATTTTGCCAATAGTAATGAGGATGAAAAACTGAATATAAAAATGAACAATGATCAAATTACACATAAAAACAAAACTTGGGCACACAGTCTGCCAGAAATTAACACCTTACCTACAGTATTCAGTGCAAGAAGCCAGTCTGCTAGGAGTCAGGCTTGTTGGAGCTCTGTCCCCACTGACATAACAATCCAGGAGGTGATCCACTACCATGACCTCAGCAACCACCAATCTCAGATGCCACGGCTTAATTAATCACTGATAGCATCCCTAATTTGTGTCTTTACTTCTAATTTGGGACCAACCAGAATGATTCACAGATTCTTTCAGTTGGAACTCTAAAGTTACCATGAGGAAAATAAGGATATAGAAATCACACTATCTGCTTAAAGATGTGACCATTTCACACTTATTGGGGAATATGGTCTCTCTGTGAACTAGAACACAGAACCCACTGTAGTGATTGAGTGACATTTGCTTCACTAAGTGTGTGACTGTGTGTGTGAAGGGCTATGGTGAATATCAAGAGAGACATATATAATGATGAGAACCTTGGCACTTCATTGAAGAGGCCATACAGAAAGAATTAGAAAATTATATCATATGCACATATAATTAAGACATCATAACAGGGATGCAAAGAATTAATAAATTAGATAGGATGTCATTTCCAAAGCATATTAAAAAGGTTAATGAGTATTCTGCAAAAAAAATAAACATCTCTATCAAAGACATTCAGACATCAAAATTCCAGTTAGTTATTCTGTAGACATCAACGATGAGATTCTAAAGTTTATGTGGAGAACAAAAGACTCAGAATAGCCAATTCCAGGAAGAAGGGCAAAGTTTGAGAAATGACAACCACCCAACTTCAGGTCTTGATTTTAAGTTATGGTAACCAAGACAATGTAGTATTATTGAAAGGACAAATAAATAGATGAATGGCATAGAACACATCCCCTTAAATATAGTCAACTGATCTCTATCAAGGAACTAATTCAAAATAATGAAACTCAGATAGCAGATAGTCTTCTCAACAGGTGGCACTGGGACAGCTGGACATTCACATACAATACAAAGAATCTAAACTCAGTTTTTACATCCCTACGAAAAACCAACTCCAATCAGATCAAGGGGCCAAGTGTAATTTTAAAACTTTAGGAAAACAGAAGAAAACCTAGATGATGTTGTGTGTATCGATGAGATTCAGATACTATGTTACATATCATGTTATATCAAGGATAACATCCATGAATGAAATAATGATCAATTGGATCTCCTGTTAGTTAAACAACAATTGATCCATTTTTTCATGAAAGCATCTGCTCTGTGGAAGGCAATGTCACAGGCATGAAAAAGACAAGCCATATGCTGGTTTTCAAAGGAAAACACTTTGAAAATCTGCCTCTGATAAAAGGCCATGATCTAAAATAAACAAAGAACTCAAAAACTCAATGAGAAGAAAATACATGACCCAAAGGAATATGGGCCAAAGACACTTATAGAAACCTCACAAAAGTGATATAAAATGGCAAATAATGATATAAACATATGACTTACTTCATTGGTCATCAGAAAAGCCCCAAAACAATAGCAAACAAAGAAAAGAATACAAGTTTAAATAGCAATGACATATCACCATACACTCATTTGACTGGCCAAAGTTCCTAATATAAGTGTCACCAAATGCTGGGGAGAATGTGTAACAAGAACTTTCATTGTGGCCAGTGGGAATAAAAAATGGTACAGTCACCCTGGAAGATACACATAGGTTTCTTACAAAAACAAATATACTCGTGCTGTTTGCCCTGTTTGTTTGGGGCGGTCACACATGATGGTGTTCTGGAGCCTCTCCTCATTCGGTGCTAGGGACCACTTTGTCTCAACAGCTGCGGAACTGTGTGGTCCTAGGGACTGAATGCAGGGTTCCCACATGGCAGGCAAGCACACCAGCCCTGAGCCATCTCTTCAGGTCTCAGACTAAACATACTTTTTAAATTCTTTTAAGCAATTTTCATCCTTAGTATTTATTCCAAAATCTAAAAAATAAGTCCACTCAAAAACTTAATTACAGGGGCTGGAGCAATAGCACAGCGGGTAGGGCGTTTGCCTTGAACTCGGCCGACCCGGGTTCGATTCCCAGCATCCCATATGGTCCCCCGAGCACCGCCAGGAGTAATTCCTGAGTGCAGAGCCAGGAATGACCCCTGTGCATTGCCGGGTGTGACCCAAAAAACCCCCAAAAAATTAAAAAAAAAACTTAATTACAGATAGTTATGACAGCTTAATTGCCAAATGTGGAAGTAATCAAGATATTCTTCCAGAGGCTGAGTAATAGTACAGTGGATAAGGCGTTTTGCCTTGCATGTGGTAGACCTGGGTTCGATCTCTGGCATCCCATATGGTACCCTGAGCATCATCAGGAGTGATTCCTGAGTGCAGAGTCAGAGTAACCCCTGAGCATCCCCATGTGTGCCCCCACCCCCAAAATAAATCCTTCCACAAATGAATGATTATATAGATTGTGACATATCCATACTAGAGGACTTTATTCAATTCTAAAAAAGACACAAAGTATCAAGTCAGGAAAATACATAATGAGAGTTTAATTCTATATTAACGAATAAAAGAAGATAATGTGCAAAGTTTAACCATTATATGAATCCAACAATATGACATTCTGGAAAAATAAATGGAGATGGAAAAGGACCAAGGACATTTCCAAGGGGTTGTGATGAGGAAGAGATGAAAAACCAACAGCACTGAGAATTTGGGGTAGTAAAAATGCTCTCACAGGATTCTAAAATGGTGAATGTATGCCACTAGGCACCTGTTTCATACCTATGGTTTATCAATACCTGAGTAAACCCAAAGGCAAACTATATTGACATTGGCTGATTATGATATGTGTCAGTATAGGTTCATCAGTTCTAACCAGTGTGTCACCCTGATGTGGGAGTTGGTAATGGGAGAGACAGTAGCATGTGTGGTAGCAGGAAGTATATAAGAAATTTCTGTACCATCCTTTCTTTGGCTGTGAGCCTAAATTATTTTTCTTTTAAAGTTAAGTCAAAATTTCTTCATTAATTTTGTAACTGTTCTGAAGATGCTGTGTGAAATCGAGTTTAACAACGTTTCCATTACAAAATTTTCAGGGCATTTAATTTACAAAAGAAGAAATAAGTGCATTTCTGAAACATAATTTGTCCTAGTACTTGTTCTGAATAGAACACGTTGGCTCTTAGATGCCGGGATCTTACGTTAGGAGATTTTCTATGATGTTTATGAAAAGTTAAAGACTGAAATTACACTGAGAAGGAGTGGCACAAAAGAAAATATCACTTCCTTAGTAACAACTAAGATTTTAAGAGCTTGGTTTTGTATAATAATAATATATAAAGATCCACTGTATCACTGTTATCCCATTGTCCATTGATTATGCTCAAGCGGGCACCAGTAACGTCTCCATTCGTTCCTTCGCATGCTAGTGTAGCCCGATGGCATATTGGCGGCTCTTTCAGGGTCAGGGGAATGAGGACCATCGTTGTTACTGTTTTTGACATATCACGTACACCACAGGTAGCTTGCCAGGTTCTGCTGTAATATATATACATTATATATATGTACATATATATATTTGCACATACAAATTTTATATATTGCCATGACATCACCAAAGGAACATAAACATCAGTGGGAACCTCTGGTCTATAAAACCAGATAATACCTTCACTTACAAGATATATGACCTCATAATATTCTCTAATTCTTCTAAACCTTAGGTATCCTATCTGCCAGATCAGGATAACCTGAGCTCCTTTGGATCTCTGAGCTGTTAAGGAAGGTGACAAGACCACCAATCCGTGATATATAGTCAGTGCTCAGTCTTCACAAACTATTGACATTCATTTACCCCAGATCCCATTTGAGAGTGACTTTCTTTATCTCCAGATATCCGGATGCCCCACTGCAAGCAAGAATTCAAACCAGGGGCTGGAGCGATAGCACAGCGGGTAGGGCAGTTGCCTTGCACTCGGGTGACCTGAGTTCAATTCCCAGCATCCCATATGGTCCCCTAAGCACCGCCAGGAGTGATTCCTGAGTGCAGAGCCAGGAGTAATCCCTGAGCATTGCCAGGTGTGACGCAAAAAGCCAAAAAAAAAAAAAAAAAAAGAATTCAAACCAGAGCAAACCCATCCTCTACATTACATAACCACCTTTTCTTTCTTAGCAACTGCTCAAGAATCAATGCAACTCAATGTCAAACTGTTCCCTGGAAACCATCAGAGTATATTTAACCTTGAGCATACAGCCCTCATGGATCAAGATACACCAAGACAAAACCAGCGCACACTGGTACTAGGGAGGTACATGATTTTCTTTCCAAGATAATAACAAAACAGTTTTATTTATTGAGGTAGTTTTTTAAAAAACCTATTAGGGCTGGAGCGATAGTACAGCGGGTAGGGCATTTGCCGTTCATGCGGCCGACCCAGGTTCAATTACCAGCATCCCATATGGTCCCCTGAGCACCACCAAGAGTAATTCCTGAGTGCAGAGCCAGGAATTACCCCTGAGCATCGCTGGGTGTGATCCAAAAAGCAAAACAAATTATAAAAAAAAACTATCAAGGATTACATGAAACTGTGTAATCGTTACCAATGTCCTTTAATGATGTAGTACAATTCCTCTCTGGAATGCTACAAATTCAACCTACTGCCTGATAGTTATAAGAAAATAGGTGACAACATCACCAGGAGTATTTGCACGTTACTCGTGTCCTTCTGAAACGTTCCAAGTATGAAAGCTGCTTCTGTTTTTTCACCTCACAGCTGAAATTAAATTGTAAAAAATGGTGTTTCACCTTGGATCCATCCAGAGTCAATACGTTGGCAAACTTTGACAGATGTCCAACAGATGGCCACAAAAAAAAAAAAAAAAAAAAAGTTCAAGCTCTTGCTTAGGGCCTGGAACTGCATCTCAGTCACTGTCTTGAATGGCTTTAGAAAGTTAAGTAAACATTCAATTTTGTGGAATGGAGGTTGTTTTTGCGGTAGCAGTGTGCTTATAGAAGGCGCAAACCATAGTAAAAGAACTTCCATCGAACTAGTGATTGCCAAAATTTCTTCATGCATTCTCTGTCTATATTTATGGCCCAAATAAGAAACTGGCCTTCACAATTACAGAGACTGGCAAATCCCAAGATCCACAGCGGTAACTGGCAAGCTGCAGACCCAGTGAGTTCTCATCTGAAAGCCTTTGCAGGCTCAAGATCCAGATGCAGCCAATGATTTTGTTCAAGTCCATGAGCAGGAAAATTCTCTTTCACTTGAGGGGAATTGGGGCCTTAGGTTCCCTCCCCTCTGCGTAGGCTCAGTGCACAGCACCATCTTAAGGCGCTGGTCAGGAATTCCTTTATTCCAAGCCTGGCGCACAGGCCGGATTTCAGGAACTGGGACCTGAGGAGAGTTTTCAGACTATTCAGTCTTTGGAGGCCAAGGAATAAAAGAACCCAAAGAAAGGATGGATTCTGGTCAGATAGGGGTGGAGTCCAAGGAAGAAATGGGCTCCACTTTAGATGAGCCATTCCAGGACTTAGGAAACTGCACATTGAGAAGTGGTGTTGAATCTTTAATTTCGTGTGTGTGTGTGTGTGTGTGTGTGTGTTTGTGTTTGTGTACCCAGCAGTGCTCAGGACTGACTCCTGGTTTTGCACTCAAGGGTCACTCCTGCATGATCAGGGGGCCAGATAGGATGCCCGGGATCAAAGCAGGGTCAGCAGCATGCAAGGGAAATACCCTACCTGCTGTTATATCATCCAGTCCCTGAGCCTTTCATTTCTGGTCACACTACGCTAAAAGTCCGACTGGGATGTCCCAGAGCGCCAGGGAGCCCTCCCTGTGTTAACGCTCTCAGGTCTGCTCCTGATGGAGCCATGGCCAGCAGTAAGAAGTGCTGCCCTCTGATAGTGAGGGTCCTGGGTAGGCTCCTGCCCCCCCAGCCCTCTTAGTCTCCTTTTTCCCTCTCGCTTGTGCTCCTTCCCGAAGGGACCACTGCCCATGAAGACTTAGAAGCCAGTCCAAGAGGCACCAGGTGACCAGTTGGGCAAATGTGTGTATGATACAGTCTGCCAGACGCTCTGTTCTTTTGGTTGTAAGACAAGACAAGAAGCATAGTCTTCTGGAGCCCGGGATGGCTTCCTGTGCTGAGGGGGCTCTGCGTGCTGCAGCCCAGCCTGGGTCGAGCGACGTCATGGTCCCCCAACATTGCAAGAAGAGGCCCTGGGCAAGAAGCCAGGAGTAACTCCTGAGTGACCCCAAACACCCCCCAAAATAAATGATCCCAGTCTTCCGAAAGCCTCGTCAGTGAGGGGCATTTCCCAGACTCTCCGGCCCCTCATCACTGCATGCCATCCCCACTGGGGACAGAGCAGCTTCCTGGGCACACTCCTGCGACAGAGCCCTGAATTCAGATGAACCATCGGAAACTCTTAATCCTCATTTTAAACAACAGTGCCCACACTTTCCCTTAGCTCCGGGCCCTGGGAATTTTGCTGTCACTCCTGACTCGAACGGTCACCCTTGTCTTCTTACAGGTGAGGAAATTGTGGTCCAGAAAGGTGCCATCCCTCGTACCAAGGACACGCAGCTAGTGAGTGGCTGGACCGGGCAGCCTGAGGCCAGTGCGTTGACCGACTTATCGCTAGTGCCTTCTGGTTGACAGAACTCAGTCAGACGCTGGTAACTGGGCTGTCCCACTCCGGGCGGCTCGGTCCCCTGTCCTGCTCGCTTTCCACACCCCCTACCCCACCCCCCACAGCAAGTCTTTATGGGTCTGCAGTGACCCTTCTCCTGGAAGCTATTAAGAAATGACCCCCCTGCCAATGAGACCCAAAATAACCCCCGATATTAAAAGAATCTATCTTTAAAAAAAAAAAGAAATGATCCCCCTGGTGCAAATGCTTATGATTCATAAATGTGGGGCCATGTGTCAGACTGTGATTGGAGTGGGGGTCTCGCCACAGGACTGCCACCGCCCTCTAAGTGGGGCAGAATCATCTTAAAGGTAAAAGGTGCAGGAAATGGCTGAGTCATCTGGAAAGAGACAAGAGATCAGAAGGTGAGAGTGCCTGACTCTATGACCTCCTAGTATCTGTATTGCAAACCATAATGCACAAAAGGAAGAGGAGAGAGAGAGAAAAGTGCCTGCCATAGAGGTAGGGTGGGGTTGGGGGTGGCGTGCTGGGGGATGGCGGGAGGGAAACAGGAGCACTGGTGCTGGGAAATGTACACCGGTGGGGAGATGGGTGTTGGGTCATTGTATGACTGAAACCCAGTCGTGAACAGCTGTTATAATGGTACACAATTTAAAAAAAAATTTTTTTAAGTAATGTGGAGTTCATGCCCACCAGAGTCAGCTTAATCAGTGTCTGAATCAATAGCAGTACTCCTACGTTTTTTTTTTAAAAAAAAAAAGGACAGAGACATGTAGATCTGGACAGGTAAGAGGGGGAGAGACCACAGCAGCAGGAGCAAGGCATCCCGCTGCCTGGAGAGCACTGAAGCCTTTCTCGCTCCCTCCCTTTTGAGTTGTGCCCTTCGCTTTGTCTCCATAAACTGCTGTTTTCCAGTTGTTTGAAATCAAATCAGTTCAGTGATACCTAAAAGAAGCAGGAGCACAGGCTCCAGGCCGAGCAGGGGCCCGAGCTGACTGGGTGGGCAGTGCCCCCTCCACCCTCAGCATGTGCTGAATTAGAGTGTTGGGGGAGGGGAGCAGCCCTGTGACCAGCGTCTCCTGGATCCCGGGTGGAGGCTTCTCATGGAGAGGTGGACTCTGGCACAGGGGTGTGTGTGGGGGAGGGGGGGGCGCTGGGACACTGCCTGGCTGGCTGCCATGCTCTCCTGTGGCACCAAGAACCCAGAACAGGATTGGGCTGGAGGCAGGGGGCTCCTACTGAGGTTTGAAGGCCAAGGTGTGAAGCAAACAAAAAGGAAAAAAGAAAGAAAAAAAAAGCAGCATGCTATTTCTAGGGAGGCATGTACCCCACACAAACAGTCTGGGAACTCGGGGTTATCACTGCAAAGAGCAAGAGGTGGGGGAGAGATTGAGCATCTTCAAACACACAGTTGACTCCCTTATCCTTGTTTTAACCTTCTTTATATTTTTTGCATGTTTTGTTTGGGAGCCATACCCAGCAGTGCTCAGGGTTTACTCCTGTCTAGTGCTCCAGAGTGCTGGATGAGGTCCAGGGGATTGAGCCCGGTCAGAACACGGCAAGTCTGGTCCCGTTTTCATTCGGTGTGGTGTGGTTTCAGGAAGAGCAACGCCCAGCTGGGTCCTGCACCCCCCTTCCTTTGCTAGTGCATCTCTAGTCCCCACCAGGGCAATCTCTATGATTTCATTTTTCTAGGGATAGATTTCCTCAAGAATGGCCCCTCCCAGAGCCAGGGAGAGCGTACGGGGGTTAAGGTGCTTGCCTTGCTCACAGCCAGCCCGGATTCCATCCCCAGCCCTGCAGAAGCCACCCAAGAAGAGCCGGAGTGATCCCAGAGACAGGAGTCAGACCTGACAGAGCAGGATATGCACCCCCCCCCCCAAAACAGAGAATGTCTCACTCTGGGTTGTTCCAGCCAGAGAAGTTACACACACACACACACACACACACACACACACACACACACACACACACACACACACAAAAGAGTGTTCTCTGATCAAACTAATTAGGGAAATGCTGACTCAACAATAAAGACTGTGGGAATCTTCACAACTTAGCCACCGGGAGTAACTCCCGTGAGACTACGGAGCAGCTCCCAACCTGCAGGACTGCAGGCTTTCTCTGCTCCCTCCTTCCCCTCCTTTCGGCACAATTAAGTAAACCCTGGGCTGGGAAGGCTGTCGGGACACTCACGGTAGCAGTCTTAGCGGACTGAAAGAAGAGCTCAGTATGACGTTATATTGGCTTAAGCCTCTCGAGGAAAAAGACAGCAAAAACTTGGCAATTACAGAGAAGAAACAATGCTATGATTTATAAACTTAACACAGCACAGAAACTTGTGATTCTCTATTTTAATTTTGCAACTGGCCCAAAGAGGAAGCTTTTCTTCCCGACAAACTCCAAAAAGAAAAGCCTAAACATTGGAAATGTTTCAAGGGAAGTTTCCGGGATCTGGCTGCAGGCCAAGGCAGGACCCCCTCCTCGCCTGCACTAGGGTCATCAGTAGGTTCCTTGAAAGCTGCAAGTTTCAGCAGAACGTTGTGCTGTAAAAAACAGCTGCAGAGTCATCTCCTGAAGCATTAGCTGTGTTTCTTTTATCTCATCATTGTCATAACAAAGTGACCCTGAACCGAAGTCGCGTGTCTCAAGGATCTGCTCCTCCATAAAATGATTTCAAATGTCTGCAGATGAATACCAAAGTGTGCTGCTCAGCCGGCGCGGTAGTACAGTGGGGAGAGCATTTGCCTTGCATGTGGCCAATCCGGGTTCGATCCCTGGCACCCCATAGGGTCACCCAAGCACCGCCAGGGTAATTCCTGAGTGCAGAGCCATGAGGAACCCCTGAGCATCGTCAAATGTCACCCAAAAAGCCAAAAGAGATAGTGTGCTGGTGGTGTTGGGCTGGGAGGGAAATAGCAAATCCTACATGCAACCACTGTCCCTTCAACCTGATGGACACTAGCCAAGGTGGCCATCGTGGTGTCTAGCTCCGCAGGACTCAGGCTCCCCATTCCCAGACTCCATGCCTCAGCTGTCCCTTGCAATCTGCTTTTGGGGTCACACCCAGTGATGCACAGGAGTTACTCCTGGCTCTGCACTCAGGAATTACCCCTAGCAGTGCTCGGGGGACCATAAGGGATGCTGGGAATCAAACCCGGGTTGGCCGCGTGCAAGGCAAATGCCCTACCCGCTGTGTTATCGCTCCAGCCCCTGTCCCTTGCCATCTGGACCCTCTTGGGCTTACAGTTCTGCCTGGGTGCTGGAGGAAAGGGACAAAGTGATGCCAAACTCGTGAGAGATCCAGGACACAGCCTCCTGGAGGCCGGACCTGCTGAGGCAGGAGGGAGGAAGAACATGCCTGCTCGCCATGGGCTACTCAGCAACCAGAAAGGCTCCTGCTAATCTGCTGAGTTGGGTTGGGGGATGACACAGATACAGCTAGAGCGGTGACACCATTTATGTTTTTCATGAAAAAAAAAAAAAACTCTCCCAGATAGAAATTTGTCTCAAGTATGTGAAATAATGATGAGCCAATTATGACCAAGATTTTAAAATAAAGTTAGACATAAAGATATAAGGAATTGATGCTCTTTTTGTTTGTTTGTTTGTTTGTTTTGACTTTTTGGGTCACACCCGAGTATGGTCAGGGATTATTCCTGCCTCTGAACTCAGGAATAACTCCTGGCAGTGCTGGGGGGACCCTACGTACTATCACTCCAGACCCAGGAATTGCTGTTCTAAGCACAACAAGCTTATTGAAATCCTGGCAGATTTTTCTTTATCTTTCTACCCTTCCATGTTTCTACATGTGCTCTGAGGATCAGGCCCCACTACAGAAAGTTTGCAGCCTATAAAAACGGTTCCTTTAAGGCAGCAGAGAGGACTCAAAGGGGGGAGGGGGAGCACAAGCTTCACATGTAGGAACTCTGGGTTTCTATCCCCAGCACCAAACGGCCCACCAAGCACTGCCTGCAGGGACCCCTGAGCACCAAGCAGCAAACAGCGCCTGAATACTACTGGGTGTGACCCCCAAATAAATAAAGATTCATTTAAAAACAATAACCCAGGAGTCCTACGTCTAGTTGGCACCTGTCAGGTACGTGAAGGTCTAGACTAGTCCTGGGAAAAGTATAAGTGTTTTGAAAATCATAAAATAGATTGCCTATAAGGTGTTAGAGTTTTTATTATGGCACATGCTTTCATAATAATTGTCCAAAGCAACTAATAAAATGTAGCTTTCTGCTCTGAAGTTGAGTTGCTGGGGGTTTTACATTTCATTTCCATTTGAAGTAAGAATGTGAGTAATAGCCCTTAAAAGCCAAAAAAAGTAACAATCTGAGAATTTGAAACAACTTCCTTACCATTAAATAGTATATAATAGCAAAACCCAACTCGGTTCTTCCCTGCACAGTAAGGCAACCAACATGTCACACTCCAAGCTGAGCTTTCAGCTGAACTGGTAGCTCTGGAAACACACTATGAGTAATCCTAAGCTGTTTACAGGCACAATAAAATAAGAAACATATCCTTCCAGGATAAAAGCAAGTTCCTCTTTGAAAATGAGGCTCAAATTGAGAGGAAGACTTTGTAGTTCTACTGCAGCTTTCATCCAAGCATCTGAAAGCATTTTATTGGCATGTACCTTTAATTTACACAACCTCCCTAGGGTAAGTGACCTGTTTTACTATTCCCATTTTACAGGTTGAAAAATCAAGGAAGAAAGCTAGCAGAAAATGATATGTATTACTTAAATATATTAGATTGCAAACAGAAAATAGTTGACCAATATGTATGGGGAAAATTGTATGCATAGCCTTATATACATATGGAAGGGAGGAGAGAATAGACCAATGGGAAAAGCCCCCCACCCCCACCCTTCAACCCTGGAATCATCTAGGAGCTTCTAAAGTCAGGACAACAGGGGTCAGTAATCCTTTTGCCTGTTCCAGGACTAGCAGAGCTACGTCAATTAAATTGAGTGCCAGAAAGGTAGTTCAATGAGCTGAGCACATGTATGATCCCCTCAGTACAACTTAGAATGACCCCTAAGCACAGATTCAGGAGTAGCCTCAGACATCCCTGGATGTGCCCCCCCCAAAATCAAACAAACAAGAAACACTGAAATAGATACAAAATGTTGTCATCTTTGGGGCTCCGGCGCAATCCTTGACAAAATACTGAGGAGTGGATTTGTTTCAGACATTCTCCCCCTGGTTCCCATAATGCAATATTCCAGGCCATGTTTAGCCTTTAGATCCTCCCAGTGGGCACTGAATATTTTCCACCCCCCCTCAGCCTCCCAGCCCCTAGATTTCATTCTCTAGAACATGCCCAGAATGAATTCTGGTCCTGCCCCACTCAGTTATATCCTTAACCCCAAGGGCTGTGTTGCCTCAAATTTCTTATGTTTGGTGAGGGAGGGGGATAAGTATTGAGAGTTCTGCTACCTGGAGTTGCCATTCCCAAATAGTTCTTTGAGTAAGAGGCTATTTCCTGGGAGGGGCTCCGAAAGGCAGGGTGAAAAGCACTGCTTTAGGCCATCTCTCAAAGAGTTAATCTTATCTCTTTTCTGTGGAGAAGAAAGATAAATTTACTTTTTTTTTTAATTGTGCCTTCCATTGTAATCTCCCTAACTGATTCTCGGCTTCCCACCCCCACCACCTGTCCTTGCAACATTTTTCAGTTTGGTCTGAAGCTGTGAGCGAGTTACTCAGTCTTGTAGCATCTTTCCCTTCTAGACAAGAGGTAGGCAAACTATTATTAAAGCTAGTTTTTATTTTTTACTCTTTTCTCTTATTACTTGTCTGATGGCTCTAAATGCCCAGAAAGGGTACAGCATGATGTCCCTGATATTCCAATATGTCAGGATCCCCTACAAGAGAATCCCCTACAAGAGAAATACACGCCAGTTTATCTAGGATATTCCTAAGGTTTGGATCTTTTGGAATGTCATTGTTGAAATCCCCGCCCCCCAACTGTATTTTTCAGTACTATCCAACTACAGGTAAATCCCCCACACTCAAATTTATTCTCAGCCCTTCTGCATCTCACGCAGTGCCTCCTAGGTGTTTTATATCATTTTCAGAGATCAGTGGAAACCCTCTGCCTCAGGCACTGTAAACCCAAAGATACAGAAATTCTTGATCATGTGGCCATCTGCCCTATCTACCTTCAAGCCTTTCAGTGAGCAGCAGGAAAGCAGGTCCCCTGTTTTTCTACCCTTGGCCTCCTTCTAGAGCTCCAGGGTCCGGTCTATGCAAATTGGACAGAGACCTTTCCCATTCCAGCAAATCCATTTGAAAGGCTAGCTGGTCACCTGCTCCCTTGCTTCAGGAGGACTTTTTGTCATGCAAACATACTCCTGAGAAGCGCTGAGTCACCAAAGAAACTCAATCCCACCATTTTCCCCCTGGGAACTCCCTCTTTTCAGTTGGATAAGAACCCTCCTGCACTGGGCAGGAAATAGAGCATTGAGATTGAAGCACCAGCTTTGTAAAACCAACCCCACCCTGCCTACAATCCCCTGAGATTCTCCAGCGGGTGGGGGCGTTTACCTTGCATGTGGCTGACCCGGGTTCGATTCCTCTGTCCCTCTCAAAGAGCCCGGCAGGCAAGCTACTGAGAGTATTTTGCCCGCACGGCAGAGCCTGGCAAGCTACCCATGGCGTATTCAATATGCCAAAAACAGTAACAACAAGTCTCACAATGGAGATGTTACTGGTGCCCGCTCAAGCAAATTAATGAGCAACAGGATGACAGTGATACAGTGATCCCTGAGCACTGAGCCAGGAGTAAGCCCTAAGCATAGCTGAGTACTTGGCTCAATACACCCACCCGCATGCCATCTGAAAAAAGAGGTTGCTTGATCCAGAACAAAGAGCAGAATGGGAAGAAATCAGAAACGTCTCCATTTTCATTTCTGCCACCAAGAGCTTATGAGACACCAGGCAGCTGGAGAGAGTGCCATTAGCCCTTAGCCTTCAGTGTCAGCCTCAGTCCCCAAGATCACTGCACTCAGCCTCACATGCCACCTTAAAGCCCACTGCTCCCCTGGGAACCATCTTTCAGATTGACAAGACCCTGAGCACTTCCCAGCCAGAATTTCTCCCTGGGCCAGTCTGAGAAGCTGATCAGTCCCCTGATTGGGCCTACACATTCTTCAAACCTTGAAGCAGTCTTTCCATTTTAACTATACTATAATGATACAGTCTGGTTTTGTTTGTTTGTTTTTGATAGAGGCACCTGGAAACTGGCACTCATCAAAAAGAACAAAACTCACGTTGTCATTTGTGCAGAAAAAGAAGGGGCCTTATTCTCTCTGCTGGTGGGAATGCCAACAGGTCCAGGCGTTTTGGAAAACAATATGGACACCCCTCAAAAAAGTAAAAAAGTGACCTTCCACATGGTTTAGCAACACCACTTTTGGAATATATCTCAAGAGCCCAAAAACACAATGCAGAAAAGATCTTTGCGCCCCTGTGTTCATTGGAGCACTATTCACAATAGCCCAAATCCGGAAACAACCCAAATGCCCAAGAACAAGTCTGTACTTTGAAGTGCAAATAAAGAAAAATTATATATATATGTATGTTGTGGATTGAATTATGGAGGAAGATACCCACATTTTGTCAGTCCTAAAACCCAAATAGTACATTAATTGCCTTCATTCAGAGACAACAATTATTTTCATTGTTTATTTTTCGGGTTTTGGACCACACCCAGCAAAGCTCAGGAGCTCACAGTTACTCTGTGCTCAGGAATCACTCTTTGCAGTGCTCCGGAGACCATATGAGATGCCCGGGAACGAACCTGGGTTGGCCACGTGCTAGAAAGGTGCCCTCCCTATTGTGTTATCTCTCCAGACTAGAAAAGAATTTTGGGTTTTTGTTTTTGTTTTTGTTTTTGCTTTTTGGGTCATACCTAGCTATGCTCAGGGTTTACTCATGGCTCTGCACTGAGGAATTACTCCTGGTGGTGCTTGGGGGGACCATATGGGATGCCGAGAATCGAACCCAGGTCAGCTATGTGCAAGGCAAACACCCTATCCACTCTACTATCTCTCGGCCCCCTGGACAAGAAATACTGAAGCTCAGCAATACAGATGAGCTAACCTTGTGGGAAGGCGAGGTGGGGGATTACATTTTGATACCTTCGTCCATTTAGAATGAAATCATAGTGACATAAAATAAGAAAGAGATTAAGTCTTCCATCATCCTAACATGCCACTCATCTCTTAAAACACATACTGCGTGACTGGGGCTAACAGAACCTTGTCCAATGAGGTGGCATCACCTGACTGGAAAGATGAATAACTAAATGAAAAACCAGATACCAAAGATTGTACAGGTCACAAGGCATCTGCCTTGCATACAGCAGACTCAGGTTCAGTCATATGGTCACTCCAGCCGGTGTGAGCGCTCAGCTTCACCAGGTGTGGCCCCCAAACCAAGCAAGCACAAACAACAGAATTTAATGTTGTGAGGCAGAGACAGAGGAAGCCCTCAGTGTGCACCAGACCACAGAGCAGTTCCATGGCTGAGCCCGGCGAATCAGGAGAGGCAGAAACAGCGGAGTCTTAAAGAGCAGAAGGTGGTCAGGTGAGCACAAGAGGGGTAAATGTGCTCTCTCCTTCCACACGCATTATAAACATATCCTTCCTCTTGGGAAGTCGGGGTCAAAGGGAAGTCGTCAAAGATCTGGAGCCTGAGAATGCCACGATGATGGGCAGGCTGGAGGGAAGCCAAACCAGGGGCAGGTAGACCAGTCCCAAAGCTGCTCCTCTGCTGCCCTTGGGGCTAGCTAAGTGCTCATTAGATCCCGCCCGTGAAGCCCCTGCAGCCCAGTGGCCGGCATGACACAGCAGAGTGTCCCTGCTTTGGCTAGGGTTCCAAATAGGCCTGGGCGACCCCCTTCGCTTGCAAAGTCTTCAGAGTTCAGTGTGAAGTCTCAGTCCCAGGGCATCCAGGATAGTCTGGACCGTCCCCTAGCGGTGCAGCCAGGGAGAGTGCCAGTAGCTGAGAAGACAAAAACAGGCATCAGGGCACGCGGCTGACCTGGGTTCGAGCCCCAGCACCCTGGATGGTCACCAAGACCTCTGGGAAGAACCCTGAATGCAGAGCCAAGAGTGATCCCTGAGCATCACTAGTGCCACCTGTTCTCACTCCACAAAGTTCCAGGCACAGACTGGCTGAGGGTGTGCCTGCGCCGCGGGAGTGTTGCTCGAGACACTGGCGCTCCTTCCTGCAAGGCTGGGTGTCGGCTCCGGGAGCTGGGAGACAGTCAGGAGACAGAGTGAGTCAGAGGCCTGCTCGCCCGGGGGGAGGGGCAGGGGCGGCGCCTGAGTCATGCTGGGGAGAAGGGTACTGGGGTTAGGACGCAGACACAGAGTTGTCACAGATGGCCGTGGCGATGGCGTCGCTGGAGCCTTGCCTGTTTCCTTACAGACCTTGAGCTGGGCCAGGGGCAGTGAAAGGGACCGTGGGGGCCTCGCATGAGGGAGCCTCACAAGGAGACGAAAGCAAAACCTGTCCTAGAAGGGTTGCCCACGGAGAACAAGATCTTCCAGGTCACTTGCGCAAAATGAATAAGTGAGAAATTGTGTTTGGTCTTTCCTGGCCCAAATGCAGCTTGCCATGATCGACACAGTGAAGTGTCAGGAGAGAGAGCCCCGTAGGCTGCCTCTGCGTGGGAGACCCAGGTTGGACACCCCCTCCCCCTCCGCCAGGACTGCAGTTTTCTGAGCACCACTGAGGTCAGGTGTGGCCCAACACACACACACACACACACACACACACACACAGAGTTAAGTCACGTGTTATGTTTCTGACTCAACTTTAGTTTTCACATGAGAAATATGAAGCTCTACTGGATTTCTTCAGGCAGTTACATCATTTGGCATATATGCAAACTTCTCACAAGTAAATATATCAGTGAGGAGTTTATCAGTGATATATGTATAAGCAATACATATATTTGTATGCATATATATCTAAATGTATGAGATAATATAGCAGTGAGAATAATGATGATGATGATGATGATGATAGCAGTGAGAAGTCTTCCTAAAGATCGAATAGCAATGCATTCCATTTCCTGGTAGGTTTTGAAGGTCTTTCAAAATGCGGTAAATTGTCACTACTATATTTTGGAGGAGACGGTCATTATTTGAAATAACAGAAAATTTTCATCCTAGAATTTACTTCAATTTCCATTCTAATACAGAAGAAGCTAGTATATGCAAGACTCTTTGTTAAGAGTTTCATATAATCGTGCATGATTAAAATACAATAGGGAAAGAATTTGGACTGCATGTAGGCAATGCTGCAGAGCTGCAGGGGCGGGTCTATCTGGGCACCTTCCAGCTCAGTCAGCCACTCCTGGCTGCCTGCTCACAGGCAGGGGAGGACCCCAGGGTCCTTCCTAGAGCCAAATGCAGTTTCTGCGACAGTTAGGATACTGCACTGCAGGTCCATCTTTGTGTGTCAGCCATGGACCTGGTGGTGCGTCACACACACCATTTCCAGCCACTGTCATCCTTATTCATAATGGTGTATTCATCTGGGGGCTGCCAGGAGGGTGGAATGAGGTAACACCGTAAAAGACCTAGGTCCCAGCCCCCCACAAGAGAGGAATTTAAGTGATACTGTTTCTCTGTCAATTTCTATGAGAGTATAAGGAGCTCAGCCACCTGCTTCCTTGGGACAAATTTACTTGAGTTTAGTTAAATCTGTGCATGTATCTTTTGGGGTGGAGTTGGGGAAATACCTACCTTTCATTCTCATCATTTTTTTATGTTACTTCTCCTTGGCTTCTTTTTAAATTTATTTCTCTTTTGTCTGCTTGGGGGCATACCAGGCTTTGCTCAGGAATCCTGCCTAGTGAGCTGAGGAGCCGGACGGGCTGCCGGAGACAGAACCTGGCCCGGCCACACGCAAGCATCCTACCTGCTGGACTCTCTCTCTGCCTCCCCCTTTTTTTAGGTGAATTTTTCTCACATAATGATAACGAATTCTGACCCACAATGTGTGATATCTTAGAGCTAGCCAAAGTCAATAGTGAAAAGTCGATGCAACAAAAAGACAATGCTTTAATTTAACTATTCTCATAAAATCTTCAAGTTAGAGACAGTTTCTCTCGCTTTGCTAAACTGCCCTTTGAGTTGGACAAACTAAGACTCTCTGGCCCTAGAAGCAGCATTTAAACATAAATTCTAACTAAGAAGAGGTGTAGGGGAAAAAAATTTTATCAATGGTCACCAGATTTCTTTCTTCTGTCTGGTGTGTGTGGGGGGGAGGGGGTTCCTTAGAGAATTCTTATTCTGGCAGAAGAAAAATAATGGAATAATTTTAAACGATGCTATCCCCAAAGTGGAGATTGTCGAATCGCTTATGTGGAATTCTCTATGATGAATAATGCACAGACATCTGTCAACAAGTTATTGACGAATGGAGGCGAGAATAGGAGAGAAGGTTAAATTCCCACCATTCACAGAAACACTAAAACCCATCTGCTGGGGAGCTGACGGAGTTGTCAGAGGAACACTCATTTCAGATCAACTGCTTGGACCCACTCATTCACCCCTGACTAGTCCCGAGCATGCATCTTCTCGCTATCACTGTTCCTTAATCTAAAAAATTGGCCCCATTTCCACACAGGAGTCATAATTAATGCCTCTGTGTATGTGTGTGTGTGTGTCCCTCTCTCTCCCTATTTTTCTCTATCTCCTTTTCCTCCCTCTTCCTTTCCCTCCTTCCATGCTACCAAATAATCTAGATAGTCTTCCATGACATCAAATAATTCAATAGTCTGGAGGATAAGTTTCAGACTCAAATTCTCAGGGTCTCATGCTTATCATAGAGAAATCACAGCAATTTTAGCTTGATCCACAGTCTTCTCAAAAATAAATAAATAAATAAATAAATAAACCTAGTTCCTGGGGTGGTTTGAGGTACCTTATCAGATAATGAGCTCCCAGTCCCTGGAAGCATGAATCTACTATTTCTGGTGAAACAAGACCCTGGCCCCTCCCAAATGGTCACTTCCCTCAGAGCCCCCGAGGGACTGCATCTAGATAATGCTCCTTCTGGGCTATGCTCATCGCAGGCAGAAGAGAAGCAGCTCCAGTCTCTGTAACACACCACATGGCGGGCGGCTTAAGCAGCAACATGACATTTAATGTTAGAGTTCTGGGCACCAAAAATCTGAGATCACAGTATCAGTTGGTTCGGTTCCTCCTGACCTCACAAAGAGAGTCTGTGCCAAGAGTCTCTCCTCGCTTACAGGAGGGCTCCAGGCAACTGTGCTCTTTGCCTTGGGGCACAGGCATATTGGATTAAAACTCACTCTCTGAGCACATCATCCCTAAAGACCTCATTTCCAAGGAAGGTCCCACTCACAGATGCTAGGATGCTAGGCGTTAGAAGTTAACATCTTGTTCACGTGTTTACTTTTGGTCTGGGTGCCATACCCAGAGGTCCCAGAGCTTATTCCTGGCTCTGTGCTCAGGGATCAGTCCTAGATGGTTTGGAGGTGTGGCGAGGGGGCCTCCATACGGGCTGCCAAGGATCAATGCTGGGTCAGCCATATGCAAAAAAAGTGCCCTCCTTGCTCCAAGACCTAACTTCTAATTCAAGGTACAGCACCAAGGTGCTCGGAAGTGCCCCGGCAGACCTCTTTGGGAGGCTGTGCGTATCAAGCCCCGGGAACCCTGAGAAGCTGCAGATTCTGGCTCCTGGTTCTGGAGGGTCTGAGACAGCGTTTCCTGCACAAGACGCTGACGTTGCAACGTGTGGCCTGTGCTGTAAGCAGGGAAGGGTTGTTGGGTTTTTTCCCCCCCAACAAAGATCTTCACAAACCCAGACAGTACAAGTATACACACAGAAACTTCCCCATTTTCCTAAAGGCACACACTGCTTTTTCTTCCTTTTTTATCTTAGTTTTGCTGCCGCCTTGTCCTGCCTGCACACACAGCGGGGGAACAACCTATAAGCTTCCAGACAGTCGCAGGGGTATGGCCCCACCGGAGCGAGCTCTAGAAGCCCCTTCTTTCCCATCCCTTCCCTCCAGGAGTCTGCTGGAGTCAGGGAGAGTGTGCGGATCCCCAGCCGGCAGCACCAGCTGTTAATGAGCCCCGCCTAACGCCAGCCAGGGCAGCTGAGTCCGGGCCGCCATCCTGCCCACGGCCCTCTCACCTGCCTTAGCTGAGTAATGGGGCCAGAGGCTAAGCAAGTCAGCCCCCGGAAGGCCGTGCCTGGAGAAGCCCCCTCTCTGCACAGCCTTGAGGTCACTGATAAAGGTGCAGCACCTCCGGGGGCCCTGACACACCCGCTTCCCGCATCCCAGGGCACAGCCTGGCGAGGCACAGCCGACAGCTGCGCGGCCAGCAGCCAGGCTGCAGTGGGATGGACCATCCCCCTTGCCTCCTGCCGTCTTAATTTATTTATAGATGCTGCTGGCTCTTTCTGTGGCCTAGTTAAGAACGTCTTTCCATAAATACATAGAAACGGATGTTATTCTAGAACCCACCAATAATAGACACAGCTGTAGAGATGCTTGCTGTATTAACAGCCCCATCTCCTTCTCATCACCCCCCTGCCCAAATGAAAAAGAAAATGGAAAACGCACGTGGCTTGGTTTTTTTTTTTTTAATGTTTGCATGCAAAAGGGAAATTCTATACTTGACAATGAGATGTTTCTTTGAGAGCTGAGCCAGAATTACTTAGGAAACACAATTATACACAGAGGCTGCCTCTCTGCCCAGTGAAGATATAGCTTTCACCTTCCCCCTCCCGCTGGAGGTATCCAGGCCCTCGCTTTCATCCTTAACACGAGCATCTGTTTAACCCACACATAATCCTCTGTTCCTGAGGCCACACGTGGCTCATTTCTCTTCAACTGGCTTGCAAAATAATCCTGGCCCCTTTCGATGTGATCAGATGTTAGGGGATGCTGGCCTAATAACCCTTCTTTGGAGTCAAGAGGCTGAAAAAGAATCAAATCATTACAGAACTGTGAATGAAGCCCCAGCCCTGAGCCCTTTGTTATTTTTCCCTGTTCTTCTACAGACACTTAATTCTATTATCCAACTGTAATTTGGCTCTGTGTCTCTCCAACATTCTTTCCTTTCTTCTGTCCCTTTTCTTTTTAATCGATTGATTCATCTATAATTGGATTTTCCCAGGCTCTTAGAAGCTTTAAAAGTCACTGTGTGTGTGTGGTGGGGGGGTCCCATCTCTTGCACGAATGCTTTCTTACCACACCCCACTTCTGAAAGTCTTGTAATCCTAAGTGTTTCTGGGATCTCAGGCTGAATTCAACCCCGGACTCCCCAATGGGGTAGAAGGGAGCACTAGAAAGCATATGAGCATGGGAAGCTCATAAAACCAAACCATGTTTATTTATTTGGAGTGGGAGTTGGGCATGGCTGACATTTATTGTGCCTCTACTAAGTGCCATGTCTTCCAAATCCTTGGCAAGCACGAACAGCCTCTGCAGTATTCTTTGAAGTCAGAGACTCCTGCCACAACATTAGAAATACGGGAGAATGGAGATTGGGAGATATGCAAGTTTTCAGTATCACCATGCATCTGTGGCAAAGCTCTTGCTTGCCTTAGAGTTCTACCCTTTGTGCGCGCGCATGTGTGTGTGTGTGTGTGTGTGTGTGTGTGTGTGTGTGTGACACCCAGTGATGCTCAGGGTTTACTCTTGGTTCAGCCCTCAGAAATTACTCCTGGAGGTGCTTGGGGGACCATATGGGACGATGCCAGGGATGGAACCTGGGTCGGCCACATGCAAGGCAAACGCCCTACCCGCTCCGGCCCCTACTCTTTTCTGTTGGCATCATCTTGAGTATGGCTTACTGAGCCTGCCTCAGTTTCCATATTCACAGTTTGAGTGAGGCTAGTTCTCCCTCATGGGCCAATTGTCAAAATGGACTGAGAGGAGAGACCCTGACAAGACACAATGGGTCCCAGCTCTGGATACCACAGGGTAGCCCAGTAGAGCCTTTTCGCTCCTTGTCCACCACAGACTACACGTACGACTGTTGTCTTCAGAGGTTCCATCACCTGGTGTCTGCCCCCTGTCTAACTACACTGTAAGCCATTCAAGGACAGGATTGGCCCCTGGTGCGTTTCTCAGAACAAATCCCTGTCCTTCTGGTGTGCAGGCAGTCGGGAGTGTCACTTCCACGCTATGGATGAGGCCGAGGACTCAGAGAACAAAAGCCAGCGGGTGCTCTAACTCAGCCTTGCAGAGCTCCATGGTTTGGCTTTAGACAAAGATCAAGGTGACTTTAGAAGGACCTTTCTGCCCTGCAGCCATTTGTTTTTCTTAGCGTGAGGGGTGGGGGCGGGAGTAAATGGTGCTGAGAGTGGAGAAGGACCTTAGGAGACAGGTAGAGGATTAACCTCCCCAGGCGGACCCTCTCGGTGGTTCACATTTTCTTTGCTGTTCTGCATCACCACAACAGAGGCAGGCAACCTCTACTCTGCACAGAGGAGGAAATGGAGCCAGTTGGGCGACTTGCCCCGGGTGGGAGGGTGAAAGGCGGAACCAAAACTCCAGGCACTGAGACTCAGGATCCCCCTCTTGGTTTCTAGGTGTAGAAGATCTCAGGGAAGATCTGCAGAATGCGGTTCTGTCTTGAAGCTGGGGTGGGGCAAGTGAGTGAGTCAGGCTCTGGCAAGAAATAGACTCCTAGGAACAAAGGCTGTGCCAGGCGCCTCCGGGAAGAGCGGGCTGCCTGTTGAGTATCCCTGTGTCTGCCGCTGCGCTACACTTCCCTGCTCCGTGTCTGCAAAGATCCAAGAGCGGATTCCATGAGACCATTAAAGAAAGACTCATGGAAGCTCATAGCCCCGTGACTTCTAATTCATGAGAGTGTCAGAGTAATTATACTTGTTATTGGAAGGTTGTTGTGTTTTTTTTTTTTTTTTTTGGCGTCACACCCGGCAATGCACAGGAGTTACTCCTGGCTCATGTACTCAGGAATCACTCCTGGTAGTGCTCGGGGGACCACATGGGATTCTGGGAATCAAACCCAGGTCGGCCGCATGCAAGGCAAATACCCTACCCACTACGCTATCACTCCAGTCCCTGGAAGAAACTTTTTAATATGGTCTACATATGCGAATGTAGGTGAGCTTTCCTTTGAGTTACCAGATTCATTCTTCATCAGATTATGACCTATTTTTATTTTATTGTTTTTAAGTCAAATTTTAAAAACCTCTCCCAGAAACTCTGAGGAGATTTGGTTCTGCCACTTTTCCTATTGCCAGATTCTTCCTAAGATGGTTCAAAGAGACACAAAACACAATTTTGGAACAAAATGATAGGAGAGGGGTGTAATGATTAATAATAAAATAAAGATTAAGGTGTTAAAAAAAAAAAGACACCAGAACTTTGTCATCAAAGATGGGGATGCAGGAATTCAAATCCACTGTGAAAAGACAGAGTCTGATTTCCTAACTCCCAAAGCCTGGAACACTCCAAAAGCAGAATTCACAAAAGCAACTTGACCACAACCACTCTTAGGAGATCTCCAAGGGATGTTTCTAATTCTGCAGATTTAGAGATTTGTTTGAATTCTTTTTCCTCACCCTTACTACCTTGTTCAAAAATGTAACACTCCTTTTCGTATTAAAGCAACATATGTGTAGGAATTTGACTATAGTTCACAAGTGTCTTGTGATCAGAATTGTACAGACTGATCATTGCAGTATCATTACGTGATTGTCAGAAATTATATATCAATGGTGAGGAATTGGGTGCATAATACATGCCACCTCAACAATGCTACAGTTATTCTATTCTAGGAGCTGGAGGTAAGGGGGAAATAGGAAAGTTTTAGGGTGGCTTAATGGAAGTTGTTCTTGAATTAAAAATCTATTATGCTTACTCATCCTGGTGCCTATACCCCAAACCACTGAACCATAAAGTTTAAAAGAGATAAATCTGTGGTAAGTAAATTATTCCAATTTTTTTAAGGGTGGGAGAAAAAAGTGGTAGAATTGTTTGCAAGTTGAGTCAATAAACTATGACAGAAAGCTGCGAAAGACAATATTATAGAAACGTACCTACCGACATTGAGTAAGGTCCCAGCATTTTAAGTTGTGGGCAGGGATCATGTTCCCTGAGTAAATATGAAACATTTTGATGAAAGATTCTATCTGTGCTTTGATGTGGCTCAATGGCAAAGCAAGTGGCTGGTGTGCATGAACCCAGGTGTGACCCCTGCAACTACAAAACACATGCAGCAGCTGATACAATCATGGAAGAATGAGTGTTTTTAAATGTTCTCTTTTGTATCTCTGTGTATTTATATATATTTTTTAATATATAAAAGACAGAGCATCTGACTTCTCCTTTCAGCTGTTCTCATGGTACCTGAAAGCAGTCCCAGGGAACTGGAGCTATAGGATAGCGGAGAGGGCACTTGCCTTGCACTTGGCCAACCCAAATTCAATCCCCAGTATCAAATATGGCCCCTGTGGCGTATTCGATATGCCAAAAACAGTAACGATAGGTCTCATTCCCCTGTCTCTAATCGTTGGGAAAGATGAATAAGGAGAAGCTGCTAAAATCTCAGGGCTGGGAGGAATAGAGACGTTACTGGTGCCCGCTTAAGTAAATTGACAAACAATGGGATGACAGTGATGACAGTGACAGTGATTTTTTACACAGGACTGGAGCGATAACACAGCGGGTAGGACATTTGTTTGCCTTGCATGCTGCCGACCTGGGTTTGACTCCTCCTTCCCTCTCGGAGAGCCCAGCAAGCTACCGAGAGTATCCCACTCACATGGCAGAACCCGGCAAACTACCCCTAGCTTATTCGATATGCCAAAAACAGTAACAAGTCTCACAATGGAGTCATTACTGGTGCCCACTCGAGCAAATTGATGAGCAACAGGATGACAGTGACAGTGATTTTTTTCACACATACTTTTTTAAAAGAAGTATAAGGGGAAAACCGTGTTGAGGACGGTGGATATATGGCAGATGGAGAAATTTGACTTTAGCTCTTCAAGCAACCCACACAGAATCAGCCCTGACAATGTTTGTGGTGAATTTTGCAATGTGTGAGGTGTCACAGCAGCAACATGGATTGCCAGCAACACACTCAAACCAGCCACACCTTTGTGTCCACAGCTGGCTGCCTCCCTCCTGCATTTCATGTTCATCTGGAAAACCCATGATCTGTTCTGCAGGGAAGTTAAAAGTCAAGTGAAAATGCCAAGTCGATGCCTCGTATCCAGCTCTTTGAGAAGCAAAACCCTGTGCTGTTGAGTGTGTTTTTGTGGTGCCAGGGATCACACCTGGGTCCACCATGCACGTCAGCCATGTGCTTTGCCACTGAGTCACATCCCCAGCCATAAGGGCATCTGGCCTCGCGCTCAGAGGCCTGATGAGGCCCGTGAGGACAAATCTCTCGGTTGGTGGATTGTGTCTTTTTGATATCGCATACAAAACCCTGTGTATGGGGAGGAAGGGAGGAATCACTGAAGTCGGGAGACTCGGGCTGGCCATCACGGTGATGTTTCTGTAGCATCAACACCACGCCCAGGAGGAGAGACAGACCTCTGTCTCAGAAGTGTGTTGACCAGTCTGAGACTAACTACTAAGAGGGCGGCAGTGCCAGGGGTCTGAATCTGAATAGCATTGTGTCTCACCAAACATGCCATCTTCCCCAAATCCTGTTCTCATTCTCTACAAACGTCCCCCACCCTCCTACACACACACACACACACACACACACACACACACACACACACACACACACACACACACAGAGTTTCTAGAAGGGTTTCTATGGAACCAAATTGATCAGCTGCCTAACAACTCACTTACTAAATTGCCAGAGCTCAGCCCTGACCTTCCTCACTGAGGATGAAACCTCCCCCCACCCCCGCCCCCTCCCAGCGCCGTGCACACACTTGCATGAGCCCCAAGCATCTTTGTTGCAGGAAGAGTCAGCCTTTCTCTCTTGCTGCTACTCCAGCCGGCAAGGGCTCTGGGGGACCCAGCCCCACAAGGGGTCCCATTATCACTTCCACCCCAGCTAATTATAGCCGCTGATTACCTAACAGCAAGCCCCCCTGTCACCTGCTTTGGCCTGACAGATTATGCCATCTGGGCCACGTGGCCGGGGCCCAAGAGCCAGGAGAGGTCACAGAGAGGGGCAAATGGCTCTGAATGGGGAGAAATGTGTTGACAATCCCGACAGCTGACTGAGCCATTAAAGGGGCTTTAGCCGCTGCTCCCAGCTGAAGCCCCTCTCCAGGGGCCTGCTTTTAGCTAATGGGATGTGGCTGCATGTGGCTCCCGGGCGTCCAAATCCAGGCACGCTAGGAGACGGCACATCCTCCTCAAAGAGGAAAGAATAAGGAGTCGGGAGGAAGCTGGGGGCTCCCGGGAAATTGGGGTCCTGACTGAGCCCTCCACAGAAGGCCCTGAGACTGGGCCCGCAGGACACCAGTGCATTTCCCGTCACGGTGCTTATCAGGCACATTGCATGCGGCACGCGTCCAGACCAGACTTTATGACATTAAATCAATTCTCAGGGAGCTTCCAATTCCTTTGAGCGTCCGTGTCCTGAACAGTGTGTCCATCTGCAGCTTGAATGCGCCCGGTCATAACCTGGAAAACTAATTACAAGGCAGGTTTCGAAATCATGAATGAATGAAGTGTGGGGTGGGTGGAAGCGGGGACTGGGGGCGAGGTGATGGCAGGTGGGGAGGGGGGCAGCTAGAGCATAGATTCTGGGTTTTTCAGGAACTCCCCAAAGATTATTGATGTCAGAAACTGTGATTGACTCACAAGTGGTTATTCACTGAAGGAACTGAAATGACCGGATTCACACATGGTACAGAAAATCTATAGAATCCTATTTCTCAGTGTGTTGAAAAACAGAGATTGGCCGGGAAAGTTAATTTTGTCCCAAGGACTCGTAGGTGACAAGTTGGGCATCGGCACACACTGTGTCCCAGGCGGTCTCCTCAGGTGCTCTGTCAGCTTGTGGGAGCTCAGGAAGCCTGCAGTCAGCTGTCTAACTTTCCATGAGAAAATACCTGGCTTTGCACTCGGGTTCACTCCAGCAGGCTCAGGAGATCACATGGGGCGTCAGGGATTAAACCCAGGGCACACACGTGCAAGGCAAGAGCCCTACTTGCTGTACTACCTCCCAACCATTAGATATGTTTTAACATGACATGTGCACCATATACAGCGAAAATCAAAACTAAAGATGTAAAAAACAGGCAATTGTGTCTGTGTGGATGCAGTGTGTCACAGATCTGTGTGTGTGTGTGTGTGTGTGTGTGTGTGTGAGTGAGTAGAACGTGAGGATAGAGCTATGTATAAAGATGGTGTAGGGGTGTATGTGTGTGTCTATCTATATCTATATATAGAGAGAGAGGGTGTAGGAGTGTGTGTGTGTGTGTGTGTGTGTGTGTGGAGCATAAGAAGATAGCTGTATATACAGATGGTGTAGGTGTGTGTGTTTGTGTGAGTAGAGCATGAGGAGATAGCTATGTATATAGATGGTGTAGGGCTGTGTATGTCTATATCTATATCTATATATGTATATATATAGAGAGAGGGTGTAGGGTTGTGTGTGTGAGTGTGTGGAGCATAAGAAGATAGCTGTATATACAGATGGTGTAGGTGTGTGTGTATTTCTGTGAGTGGAGTGTGAGGAGATAGCTGTGTACACAGATGTGTAGAGGTGTGTGTGTCAGTGTGTGGAGTGTAAGGAGATAGCTGTGTATACAGATGGTGTAGGTGTGTGTGTGTGTCAGTGTATGCAGAGTGAGGAGAGAGCTATGTATATAGATGGTATAGTGTGAGGGTGTAGGAGTGTGTGTGTGCCTAGGTGTCAGTGTGGACAGCGTATGAGGTGTGAACGTGTGCATCTGTCTGTGTGTGGAGCATGAGTATGCCTGGTCAGCTTGTGTGTTCGGTGTGTGAATGTGCTGGAAGCATCTAGGAATCACTAAGAAAGTAGGCTGGGGGTCAGGCCATGCAAGTGCGAATCACAGAAAACCCAGTTTCTTCATCTTTGGTTTCCATCTTCCATAAAACAGGACTCACAATCCCACGTCAGGCTTATATAGGAATGAAATGAGATAAAATCCAACACTTAGCACATTTCCTTGCTCAAGTTAAGCACTAGTCAAACGAGGGATTGCAATTGTATTTACTATAGAAAAGCTAGGAGAAAAATGAAAAAAAAAAAAGATGCCAACAACAAACCATTTTTGGGGGTGATGAGTTAGACATGATTTTTTATTTCCTTTGTATGTTTCTGTGTTTTTCAAAATTATTTAAATATCCAAAAATAAAAATACAAAGACAATTTTATAGAGTAAAATACTATTGTGGTATTCTCTGGTTGGTAAAATATAGGTTCCTTTAATTTTTTTCTATGTACTTTTTAAAGTTTCTCAAATTGTTTAACAACTCACTAAGCATTTTGAATATGAAAGATATGTTAATGAATTTTGGACATTTTAGAAGGCTAGGAAAGAACTCTGAAAAGAAAATAATAGATGTCACAGTTTTGTCATTTCCTGTTTTGATCACTGTTTAAATTTACAAAACGCTGATTATGTCTAAATGAATGACCCCTAGAATTGTGCAGTGCACAACATGAACAGCTGTATCCGATGGTCTTGAGCTAGCTCTTCACCCCCCACTTCTCAACTTAACCCTCTGAAGAAGCCACTGATATATTTGTGATGATTTCAGTACCTGTAGAACACCCACATCAACAAACATGAACATACATACCTGCCTATGACTATAAGTCCATATAAGAAAATTCTAGAAATATTTTAGACTCCTTCATTATAATAATTATAATCAGTTTCTCAAGCTCTGTTCTAGGAGGGAAACATATCTCCACATGAAAAGGGACCTTAGCAAATATGTGTTCACACATGCAGTTTTAGGTGTATGCTAAGTATGAGGCAAATAAGACTAGAGACTCAAATTCTTCGGCCTTGACAATCTCAACCTCTGAAGGAAGTGCCCACAGCCCGGATGTCTGCAAGCAAACACACCAACTGAAACAGAAGACAGACCCAGAAAACAGCAGAGTGACTCTTGCTTTTTGCAGGGATTCTGAAAGACTCCCTGGAGAAAAGACTCCTCCGACCTGCATCTGGGAAGGGGAAGGGCACCCTTTCTGCCTCTTACCAGACGCACTGATGTGCGTTCTGCTTGCGTCATGCCCAGGCAGGCCTCCTCTAGTCTTGGGCCCGACAAATCCTATTTGTGTTTCATATCCTCAACCGAAGTTTTTCTGGGAGTGCTTTTTCTCTCTCCCCAGACCAGAGCCAGGATCCAATTTCTCCATGCATGTGTCATCCACGTAATTATGTGCATCATTTGGTGACACTTCCTGTCTCGCTATAGGACCAAATGTCTGTGTTAGCCCTAATGATTTTTTTTTTTTTGCTTTTTGGGTCACGCCTGGTGATGTACAGGGGTTATTCCTGGCTCATGCACTCAAGAATTACTCCTGGAGGTGCTCAGGGGACCATATAAGATGCTGGGAATCGAACCCGGGTTGGCCAAGTGCAAGGCAAATGCCCTACCCGCTGTGCTATTGCTCCTAATGATCTTTGATGGAATAGGACCACACCAGCACACACGTGGTGCCCTATCAATGTTTCCGGAAATGGAAGTGCGCTGGAACAGCACTTTCTCGGACTCACAAAGGTATGGCCCCAAAGAGCAGATAGCACTGACGAGGTGCCTTTTGTAAGACTCCTCTACTGGGCTGGCAGGTTCGAGACAGCACTTCCTTGAGGACCAGTGAGCACAGAGACACAGTCAGCACACTCTGAGCCGTTTGGAAGTCCCGGCTTCCTCTTGGCCCTCCTCCAGAGGGAAGCCGACCAGACAAGCAGGGCCGGTTTGGAGGCCTGCCTCCGACTCACTCACCTGCGTGTCCTTCCGCAGCGGACACGCTGCACCCTGCGCATGCACTTCTTGCTGGGGAAATGTGGTCAGGCCAGACGGTTTCCACATCTGTCAGTTTCGCCACCAGGGAAGGGCTGAGATGGCAATGAACATGTCAGTGGATGAGTCCTTTCAGATTGGTTTAGGTGGGATTCAGCTCAGCCCTTCCGTGGTTTACTTAGTGCTCATCCTGTACACCCCACGACCCAACCCTCAAGGTGCAGGTTCTAGCTGCCTTCTGCCCAGGGCAAGGCCTTGGAGGCCTTTGGAGTATTCGCTCAGGCCGAGTGTCCTGTGCAGGTGAATGCTAATCTGCACCCAGAGCGCTCCTCCAGGGCCCCTGAGGGGAAGTGTCTCTTTGGCCAAGATGGTTCTTGGATTCCTCCTCCACGCCCCCTTGCTGTGAGGTGGGGTCCTGATGGCATGGGCGCCCGCACTCCCCGACAGACGCTCAGCCTTATCATGTGTATCTCTGCTGACCGCCCTTCCATGTGACAGCCGTGTCTTCTGCATCCCAGAACAGAAAACATACTGGGCCCGGCATCACGGCCCTTGAGGGCCTGGAGCTAGTTACCTAGTGACCCTTGCGAGTCTTTTTCCCCATCTGTAGGAAACAAAAAAGTATCACGAAGCATTGTTATGGGACTGATGCCGGTGCAGAGTGGGGTAGAGGCCCAGTGCCTCTCAGCTGCATTATCACTTGAGAGGGTCGGGTCTAGCCAGGGAGCTGCCAGGGTACCCTGGGGCCAGAGCACTGGGATGAGGGGAGAGAGGTCAGACTGCTAAGCCAGGTCCACGTAAGGAAAAGGTCTCCTGAGACACGTGAAGGGGCTTGGTCTTACTCAGGCATTGGAGTTCCTCATGGCGCAGCTCCCTGAACCACCTGGACTCATGGGTCGTGCTCAGGGGTAAGCTCCAAGCACTGCCTTGACGGGGGCGAGCTGTTGAGCTGTTGCCGGGGGTACTGATATTCCCCAGTGGTTAGCGTGGCTCAACAGCCTTGCAGCTGCCTGTGCTTGGGGGTTGAGATTAGGGAGAGCTGACACCTCTAGTCTCTGTAAAGCGTATTGTTCCATCTCTGCATTAGCTCACAGGAATCCCATGACAACTCGGGACACTGGACCCATCTAGCCCATGGAGCCATGGACTTCATCTTCCTCTTTCCATCTTGTGATCTGCACATAACACATTCCTTCCTGCCCCTATCTAACCACTGTTGCCCCCTAATTGACTCTGTCACATGACCATCAGTCTGTGACCCCACGTGCATGGCATCTCCCAGCCTATCTTTGAATCACCAGCCTTGGATCACATAATAGTCTTCATGTCTTCAGGTCTCTTAGCTGCACCAACAGCTACACCAGGGGACAAAAGCATTTAGCAAAAAGACTCAAGTAGGGGAAGGAACATCCCTGCTTCCCTGGGCAGGATGGAGTGTGGGATGGCGAAGCCCAAGTTGGAGGGTGAGTAACGAGCTGCTGCCGTCCCCCGCCCAAGGACTGATGCACTGAGGTTGTGACTCTCAGTGACTGTCACTCCTGTCACCCTGTTTCTGGAAAAATCAGTCAGGTTAGTCACCCTAGACGCCAGAGGCCATGAGCCCCTGCCTCGGACTGCAGAAAGCTCATGGTCCAAGCTAAGAAAACTCCAACGGCATCACAAGGAGAGGCAGAGAATCTGCACCTGTTTCTGACTGGAGAGAAGCTGGAGGCTGAGGAATGGGGAGACTTTCCAGGCACCATATTCCCAGGGGGTCCTTCATGCTCTCTCTAGCATGACTAAACCCAAATCCCTGGACTTATTAATAGGCTGAAGGTCCGTGGGAGAGCAACGCTCAATATGTGTGAAGGGCTCTGGATGAGGACGAAACACTATGAACTTGGAAAATCACTAGATTTGCATTTTCACGATAAATTTTGCACCTTAGATCTCTCCTTTGTACCCTGAATACACAGGGCCAATCATCTGCTCTTGTGTTTATCTACCATCTATCTCTTTGTGGGTCTGTGGGTCTATATACCAATCTATGGGGGGAGGGGCGGAGGGTGGGTTGAGTCATACTGATGGTATTCAGGGCCAACTTCTGGCTCTGCAATCAGGAATCACTCCTGGTGAGCTCGGGGAAACAGATGGGATGCCTAGGATCGAACCCTGGTTGGCTGCATGCAAGACGAGTATCCTAACCACTGTACTATTTCTCTGGTTCCCATATACCAATCTATCTACTTTTAGAGGTTTCCTGAGAAAAACTGTAGAAGAAACAGGTATCTGTGAAATGTTGTTCCAGTAACATTTCCGAAAATGCCAGCAAGAAGCTTGAGGAGATCATTACACACAAGTGTCTGCCCTAGGTTCTTTCATCTCCACAAAGAAAGTGTTTCAAGGTGGTTTGGGTCACCAAAAACTATTTGGTCTTGACCATGATGAACTGAAATTTTTATACCACAGCAAATGGCTATAACTTGGGTTGTCCACACAGCAATTGAGTGCAAGAATTGTTGGAAAATGAATCCCAAGTTCAGAAGCCTCACACAGGAAGGCAGTGACTGGTGATGGCAGGTGAAGCATGCTTGATTCCCGGGTCCTCTTTGCTTCACACACCTCGGAAGGGGCCAGGCAGCCCGGGACGGAGCCAGCAGGGCGGGTGAATGCGCATGCTCCTTCACAGAACTTTGTGGAGTGCAAGCCCTATCCCTCAGGCTTGATCTCAGCCCTGCCCTGAGAATAGACAGCACAGATGCTGTGCCAGGTGCCAGTTTTATAGCTGCAGAAAGCAAGACCCATCCAAGGCCTTGGAACCAAGGCAGGAAGGGCTCATCAGCAGGTCAGGTGAGCTCTGCCAACCCTCAATCTTGTGAGCGGCTGCTAAGCGTCACTGCCTACCCGAAGCCAGCCGAGAGGGACAGTTCCTAGGGCAGTGAGGGACAAGTGTAGACAGATAATACACCCATGGGCGCTGGGGATTGCAGACCTGGCCTCACCGACCGCCTCCCTCCCGGGGGCAGGGGCAAGGTGGTCCTGCGGATGAAGTCCCTCTGGGCAGCTGTTTTCAGATTCAGTTCCTCATTACCCAAAACAGTAGGCCTCAGACCTCTCCGTATCTACTTTGCAAGCCATGATGCCCCGAAGTAGACAGAGAATAAGAATAAAAGTGCCAGGCAGGGGTGGTGGGAGGGATACTTGGTGCCTTGGCGGTGGGATATGTTCACTGGTGCAGGGATGGGTGTTGGAATGACTGAACCCCCATCATGGAAGCTTTGTAACTGTGTATCCCATGGTGATTCAGTAAAAGAATGACAACAACAACAAAAAGTAGGCCTCAAAGAGAAGGCAGGCATCCAGTGGATGCACTGGGAAGAACAGCTGGGAGAGGTCAACTGATACAGTCTTGGAAAAGAACCAAGCAAATATGGGGCAGCACCTCAAAGTCTCCGTGATTGGCAGTAAGAGGCATATCAAGAAGCAGACCCCTGCTTCAGGCTTAGGTATGCAGGAGGGGAGGCCTTGCAGCCCAGAGATAAACCTCCCTGGTGTCACTCCGTCCTTTAACAAGAAGAAGCAGAAAGTGTCTCAGAGCCACCAAGACCTGACTTTTGAAGGGCATCCTCCAGAGAGCTGAGGAGAAAGCGCAAACGTCTCAGAGGCTTCTCAATGCCCGGCAAGGTCCACCCTTGCCTCCCTCTTCCTCCAACCTGACTGTCACCCCACATCTGTCTCACAGCCAGTCACAAAACACACTGTGGCCTGTTTCCTGTGCCACCACACACTCTCTCTTCAGGATGACACCCACCAGCTACAGCCCCGCCTCCGGGCCGGATTGCTTAACTCCTGCTCATCCTTCAGCTCTCGGCCGAAAGTGGACTTCCTGCCAGAGTCTCTCTGGCACCCACCCGTACGAGGCTCAGACTGCCCGTCCTGCCCTCTCATATCCCTCGGCACTCCCATAAAACTCGAGGTAATTGCTCGATTCCTATTCCGTCCTCACCACCCAGCAATTAGTAGATCAAGCAGATAGTGCGAGGAGGCTGGCTGCAGTGACGGCAGGCTAGTGGCTGTGGGGGTTACTGAAGGAGAGGAGGGACGCGCTCCTTCCCTGACCTAGCATGTGGCAACACCTAGCAAAGAAACAGCCTTTCTCCTTGTTAGACAGGAAGTTCAGCTTCCTGGGCACAGCAAAGACCCAGCTGAAAAAACTGTCCCCGTCACATGACAGGAGGATTGAACAAGCCCTAGGAGCCCCAGTTCCAGCGCAGAGGAGAGCAAGAGCCCCAGTTACCCGGTTCCGTCTTAAGAAGGCTTATTTCTGTCTGGGTGTGAGTCAAGTTACACAGGGTGTTAAATAATTAGAAAAGACATTATCTTTGGAACAAAAATCCCACCTCTGTCCCTTGGTTCTTGCCAAATATCTCCCACAACCCATATTAAGTGGGTTATTCTGTCCTTAATCACACAGTAAATGCCTGCATCTGTGGTTGGCACCAGCTGGTAGAGAGGCAGCTGTGATCGCCATGTACACCTCCTGCTGTGACAGGCAGAGCACGATTGGGTAAAGAGCTCCTGGTAGTGTGCAAGAGAAAGGCAATCATTCATTCATGCATTCAATACTAGTAAAGGGCCGATTATACTCTAGGTAGAGGCAGAGATAAATAAGACAGAATCCATCCCAACATGTGTGTGCGGGGGAGTTCTCTAGAAAATATATACATGTGTATATGAAAATATATACACATATATATGTATATTTGGAAACTAAACGTCCTTGATGATGCTTCCATCGTTACTTCTCCCACTCAGATGTGTATCTGAGATCACACAGGGATTGTGTCAAAATGAGCGTCGGACTCGGGGAGCCTGAGCTCCTGGGATGGCTGACGCTGCTTGCCCGGGAACCCTATTTTGAGCAGAACACTTTGCAATAGGGTCTCGACAGAAAAGCAAATACCTTAATTCTCATGATTTACACAAAAATTCTGGGAGTGGATAAGTCAAATAATTTGTGACCCTTTTACTGGAAAATAAAGAGTCAAAGACGATCAGCAGTTTTTCCCAGTATGTATTAAAACCAGGATTCATTCATTTGTGCCCAGGACCCCAAGCCCCCAACTTGAGTCTCTGCATACCCCTTTGTCCTTAACTCGAGTCACAGCCAACAGGCTCCGCCGCCAGCCTTAGTGCCTGACCAAGCTCTGGCTGCCTTAGTCCTCTCCAGAGTTGGGCAGCAGTTGACCTTTATGGCTTTGCAGATTCCAGAGATGGTGAGTAGAATAGGAGCACATTAGAGGGAGCAGAACAGCAGGGAAGCATGATTTTCCCCAGGAACTCCTATCATCTCTGCTTCTGGGGAAAACCCGAGCATCTGCCATCTCTTCCCTCCTGTTCTGGCCCTGAAGAGCAGCGCATAGATGACAGTGACTATCTTCAGTGCGATAGACAGATGTCCCCCAAATCTAGTGCCTACCCCTCATAGAACTCTGCACAGCTAAGCCTCCTGCTTCAGCTCCTTCAGCAAGTGCCCCGTGGACGAAGCCCTCACTCATACATGCTTCTTTCACCTGGCCCCTGCTAAGGGCCACCTATGTTCTGAGCACCGAGGAAAGGCGAGATCCATCAGTGACACATGATTTCAGAGAGGGACTTATGAACCCAGTCACCCAGCCTGGAAGTGACTCAGCAGGGAGAGGAAAACTCTCCAGCCTCAACTCACTCCCTTTCCCACCCTCACTGAACTTCTTCCAACCAGCAGCTCACCTCAACTGCAGAATGCATTGATAATAATGCAGGGATTGTGATTTGGTCGGTCCTTGAAAGGCCCATGATTGGTAGTTATTTTTTTTTTTACTGTTTTTTCTTTTTTTTCTGCTTTTTTAGGGTCACACCTGGTGATGCTCGGGGGTTATTCCTGCCTCTGCACTCAGAAAACACTCCTGGTGGTGCTTCAGGGACCATATGGGATCCCCAGGCTCGAGCCCGGGTCAGCCCCAGGCAAGGCAAATGCCCTACCTGCTGTACTACTGCTCTGCCCCATGAGCGGTAATATTAGCATTTAGTATTGCTCTGACTATTGGCAGCTGGGCGGCCATTCCTCCCGGCGCTCCTGAGCTCATGCTCTCAGTATGACGCAGGCGGGACAGGCCGTGCCGGGGCAAGGGCTCAAACCCAAGGCTCCCACATCCAGAGCAGATGCATGTTCCCAGGAGCCAGGGTTATCTACATGTTTGCCATCACGCTCAGGGGGTCCCAGACTCCGAAGACAAGGTCCTTGACCCCAACTAGATGTTAGGAGGCCTGTCTCGGGGATGGTTGGGAATTTGGGGGTTCACAAAGAGCAGGCTCCCCCCTCCCCCCTAGCCACACACACACACACACACACACACACACACACACACACACACACACACACACACGGTGGAGAGACAGACTCAGAAGGGAAGGGGGAAGGACAATGATGGCACCTGACCAACTTGGGAAGCAACACCAGCCTTACGTCTGGGGCCAGGAATGCAGCCGTGCTGGAACAGCGCGGGGCACGCGGGGGGGCGGGCGGGTGGGAGGGGAGGGCGTTCTCCAGGCCCGCCCCCTCGCCACTCACGCCTCAGCACAGTGCGCGATTGGCACGCCCTGCGCGTGGGATTCTCGCTTTGTGGCTCTTGCTCCCACCATCTGTGGGGAGGGAGGGGTTCCTTTGGGGCGGGTAGGCAGATGCCCCAGAAAAACTCGGCCCCCGTCACCCTCAGCCCCAGGGTAGCCCGCGGGCTGGCCCCCGCAGCCAGGCAGTTGGGCAGGGGTCTGAGCCCTGGGCAGTGGACCCGGGAGAAGGGAACTGGTGGAGAAATGATTGGGCCTCGCCCCACGCCTCGCCACGAGCTGATTGTCGGAGCCGCTCTCTGTCACGGGCCTCTTTGGCTCACCATGTCTGCAGGAGTCAAAGGCTTTTTCAGGGGCTGGAGCGATAGCACAGCGGGTGGGGCGTTTGCCTTGCACGCAGCCCACCCGGGTTCGATTCCCAGCATCCCATACGGTCCCCAGCACCGCCAGGAGTAATTCCTGAGTGTAGAGCCAGGAGTAACCCCTGTGCATCGCTGGGTGTGACCCGAAAAGCAAAAAAAAAAAAAAAAAAGCCTTTTTCAGCTTCTACTTGCTGGAAGTCCTGCATCTTACTATACCAAAATAAATTGATAAATAAATAAAAATAAAAACCTCGGGCGGCTCATCTGGACCCTGGTTCCCGGCTACAGCATCTTGGATCCTTCTTAGAAGGATTTCTGCAGCCTCACAGGGATCCTTCTTAGAGTCAAGCAGATCTACCCACACTGGGGAAGGAAAATCCATCCGCAAGAGTGTCATCTTCCTCGACACGGCCACCAGCCGGACTCAGGGTCACCAAGCTCTGTGCCTTCCTGCTTGATGATTATCCTAGAGGGAGCACCCTGTTGGCTTAGGCGGGGTTTGAGCACCTAATCCTCGCTCTGCTGGGTAGGACCAACTGGGCAGAAGCTCTACCTGGGATGGGCAGAACCCACAAGAAAGGAGCCAGACTTACCAGAGGGAGCGCTGCCATAATTTGGGGGTACTGAGCCTTTTCTCCCCATCTCACTCACCCTCTTCTTCAACCCTGTTTTTTCAGGGATGCTACCCCACCTGTCACGCTCAGTGAGCTGCTTCAGATACAGGACTCGGGGAGCACTTAGGGCTACAGTCAAGAGCCTAGATCCCACCCTCTACATGGCACCGACCAGCCGATGCCCGGCCCACGTGCAGCTCACTCTGGCCCGTCTCTGAGCCCCTGAGCTCCAGCTTGGGTAGAACACCGATTCTCTCCCGCAGAGAGCCTTTCTCCTGCCTTCCTCCAGACACCCTCCTTAGAAATCTTTTCTGCAGCGTCATGCAGAGGTCTTTGCGAGACGCCAAGGATAAGGATGATTCTATGTATTTCCAGTTTCCGCCTGGACAGGGCCACCATCACAGGGCCCAGAGGACAGCCCAAGTGGTCCTTGGCTTCTGAGAGAAAGCCAGCGGTCCACTCCCAGTCTGTAGAAAGTCAGAGAAGCGTTTCCAGAGCTGCCGGCATTGTGTGTTAGAGAATGAAGGGAAACAGGTAGTCCAGAGGGGAGGATGGGAGAGAGCAGAGGGCAGGGAAGAAGTTCAGAGGATCCTTCTGTCCAGCAAAGGAGCAACAGGGTGCAGGAGGCACGGAACCAAAAGGATGAGGTGGTGGGCGAGGCAGGGGCTAGAGCAGACTGAAAGCCACTGAGAGTGTGCGGAGGAGGGGGCGTGGGGGCCGTGGGGAGGCAGGATAATAGCCAGAGGTGCTTACGGACGCTCCTGAGAGGAGATGGTGGAGACAGGCCGCAGGTCACAGAGGAAGCTAAGACCGGAAATGGCAAGGCCTGAGAGTGATCAGAGAGAAGAGTATTCTAGACATAAAAACAAGTAATGCAAACAAGGATATTTTCTCTCCCCGGGGAGAAAAATCTACATGGCTTGTTAGAGGAATGGAAAATAGTGGGAAGCTGGGGGAGAGGGGTAGGCAGCTGGAAATATGTGGGGGGGGTCTCTTAAAAATGTAAGAGCACCGGGGTAGGCTGGCATCACTCTGTCACCTGGGGAGACCTTGCGGCACCCCGAGCTTTCAATTTGATTCTATGAACCTATTTATTTATTTTTAAACAGGGGCCACATTCAGCAGTTCCAGGGATGTGGGTGGGGGTAGGGGGTAGTCCCAGCAGTGCCTAGGAGGTGGTTAGGGCTGGGTAGGTTGGTACAAAAATGACAAGGGTCTTCAAATAAAGGTGGTGACTGGGAAGCATGACCAGGGCTGACTGTGAGGGAACTTCAGAGTAATGTGAGCTCAACAAACTTGTATTTGTTCTGATGAGGCCAGGAAGGAACCCTGTGATGTCGGCTAGGATAACAGGAGGGACACACCAGTTGTCACTTGCAAAGTGACAAGTTTGGGGAAAGGCCAAGGAAGTTGCTGAATTCAAGATTTTGTTTGTGACTGTTGAGGTGGGTGTGAGTTTTCCGTGTAAGAGATGACCCATACCCTGGACCCTGCTCGATAGCCACTGTGTCAGGACACAAAGCTGAGCGGCCTTAGCATAAAAACTGGGCACTTGAAGCCAAGCAGGAGGAAGTTATCATTTAGGTCCAGTGAGGCAGAAGGGAGTAGAAGGAGTTTTCAGAGCAAGGGCTGGGTCCTTCCAATAGGGTAAGGCTGAGACAATGAGGTACTGGGAGGTGGATGGCTGGAGGTGGATTTTTAAGAAGGAAAGAGTGGGGTCCGACACAATGCTGAGAGTAGGATGCATCTCTCGCAGGCAATGAACCCGGGTTCAATCCTCAGTACCTCTTAGACTCCCCCAAGCCCTGTCCAGAGTGAGTCCTGAACACAAAGTCACAAGGAGGCCCTGAGCACTGCCGGATGTAGCCCCAAACTGTTTAATTTTGCAGATGGAAAGGGAAAAATGAGACTGAACATTTACTTAAAAGAGAATGACAAATAAATGGATTTTTAGCCCTGGTTGTGGGCTATAAACTATTTAAGGGTGGTAGTCAGGATGGGGGGGGGGAAAGGCACAACCAGGGGTCCATGGGAACTATTGCCCATATAGTTGATCCAAACTGAGGATCAACCCCAGGTCCCACGTGCAAAGCACACGATCCTGCTCTTTGAGCTAGCTCACCAGCTGAAGTTATTTGATTTGAAAAGTAAATTCACTCACCCAAAACCCTAGGCCAGGAATAACAAGTCCAGAACACCTTTGACTTGAAGGGCAGCATTCCTCATGCTCCTTGCTCTGAGACATTGATAAGCAGCAGGTCTTTTGGGTTTTTGACTTACACTCAACCTTTGGGGTGCGCAGAGGTAGGTCAGTGGACGGGAGTGCTTGCTCCGCTGGCAGGAGGCCTGGGTTCAATCCCAGACACAGGATGTTTCCCCCATCTCTGCCAGGAGCGATCTTTAAGCATGAAGATGGAAGTTGTACCCAATCACCGACCAAGGTGGGCAAGAATAAACCAGGAAGTATATAGAGTCAGCTTGGGGATCTTTTAGCTCCAGACTGGCAATGGGAAGTGATTGGGTTAGCACGCAAACACAAACGTGCTGTGGGTGTACAGAGAATTAGAATAGGCTTTCTAGCAGACACAGAACAATCAAACGTTGCTCAGGAAGTTTCAAGAGGTATCAGTCTCATATTATGTGATTTTATATTCCACAAATGAGTGCAGTCATTCTATGTGTGTCCCTCTCTTTTTGACTCATTTCACTTAGCATGATACTCTCCATGACCATCCACTGATAAGCAAATTTCATGATTTCATCTTTCCTAAAAGATGCCATAGAGGCGGGGGGAGGGGTGGGATGGTGGGGGTATGGGATACTGGGGACATTGGTGGTGGAAAATGTGCACTGATGGAGGGATGGGTGTTCAATCATTGTATAACTGAAACTCAAACACAAAAGCTTTGTAAGTGTTGCTCATGGTGATTCAATGAAAGAAAGCAAGCAAGAAAGCAAGTTTTGAGAAGAACCACAGACTGTCTCTGAGGCAGTCCTGCTTAGAGGAGAATTATTTATTTATTTATTTTTTTAAATTCTTTTATTGATTCACCATGTGGAAAGTTACAAAGCTTTCAGGTTAAAGTCTCAGTTATAAATGCTCAAACACCCATCCCTTCACCAGTGCACATATTCCACCACCAAGAATCACGATATACCTCCCCCCTCCCCCCACCTCCCCAGCCCCCCACCCCGCATGTGTAACTGGTAAATTTCACTTTACTTTCACTTTACTTTTACTTTCACTTTACTTTGATTACATTCAATATTTAAACAAATAATTCACTATTATTGATTTGGAGTTTCTCCCCCCTAAAGTCGATCTGCTGAAAAGAAAGCGTTTGGTAATTTGTCTTCTATTGCTGAGAATGAAGAGATGTGAGGTCAGGAGGCCGCACCAGCAGCAGCATAGTTTTGGATTTCTGTATTTTAGTATTTTAGTAACTAAGTCCAGAGAAATGTCTGCGAGGAATCGCAACATTGTAAGCTTGTACCTGCTTAGAGGAGAATTAAACCAGGCGATCATCACCAGAAAAGTCTGGATTCAGAGGGCGCTTCTCCCTGTGTGGAGTGCTGAGCATCTAAAGTACAGAGAAAATTCCAAACCAACCCCAGCCACTAGGTGCGAATTAAATCTTTCTGAAACTTCCTCCTATGTATTTCTTTTCCTTCTTATCTTTATTGGCTTTCAGAAATGCCTTATCTGCAGAGGCATGAGTCTGTTCTGAATTTCTAGACTAGGAACACAATTACCATTTCTGCTTCTCCCACAAGGTCGAAATGAATCGCGAAATGCAAACCATTAACTGAGCTTATCCACCCAGCCATAGGCGAACCGACTTGTCCCCAAATGAGGCACACCCCAACATAAAATAAAAGCAGACGATTTTATTCTTCAGCCAACACACTTAGCATTACGAAGAGACATCTGCTGCAGACAAATCTCAGGTCTTGGGGAGTCTTAATATTTTAAAATTTATTCCTCTCCACCACCTGGAGGCTCACAAATTTATTTGTGGACATATCCACCCAGTGCTGAGCAGCAGGGTGCACAGACATGCATGACAGAGCACTTTTCGGAGACTCCTGTCGTCAGACTGCAGGCAGAACAGAGACAGAGCCATCAGGAGCACCTCCACATCTCATAGCCCCTCTTTTTGTCACTTGCCTTAGCAAGTGTGCCTGATTCCATGTGGTCTTCTAGAATCAAATCTAGAAGGAAAGCAGGGAATAAGACTGAGTTTCTTCTGAGAATCCCCCCAGGGCTTCAGTGGTTCTATGCATCCCTCTGAAGAGACGGGTGAAATGTTGTGTAGCCATGCTTGCAATTTTCACCCGAGTGGGGGTTGGGGGAAATCTAGCTAGCTTTGCAGCTCCTGTTCCTTCCTTCCCATGTCATTCCCCAGATCCATCACTGTGACGTTGCCAGAATGACTCTACAACATTTCTCTCCTCTGCACCTGACTCCCAGCTGCCCTGGTCTCACTAGTCACTGGAAGAGGCCTCCAGCACCTCCCACTGTAACCTCCCCTGCACCATTCTCATCCGCACTGAACTCAGTGCATCTGGGGCTCTGAGCCGGTCTGTTTCATTCCCTTGCTGAAAGTCACTGAGTACCATCCACCCGATGTGAGGCTCCCCCAACAAGCAATAAACGTGCCCCTGGGCATTCGTAACCACAGCGCCTGCCTCTCTGATTCACTCCGATCCACAAACACCAGCTGCCTCCTCAACTTCTGCCACATCTTTACTTTCTCAGCCACTGAGTTTGTGTATGTTGAATATTTTCCGCCAGGAAGCCTGGTCTCTCTTCCTACACCAAGTTGAGTTCTAATTATCACCACTGCCTGACCCTTGCTTTGGCCAACCCGAGCAGGCCAGGGTCTTCATCAGAGCCTCATGACCTTGGAGCCTTTTCCCTAGTTAGCACTGCACAGGCTCTGGAAGGCCCCTTGATCCTTGTCTACTTCCCTCTGCCAGCCTGAAGCTCGCTCCATTGCCAGTGTTCACGGCATACTGATCACAGGGCAGGCAAATGCTTACTGAATAGCCAGGGAGTGAACGTGAATGTTGCTGTGGGTGAGTAACTAAGCAAAGCTATCATGTCACCATGGAGGGCGCAAAAGGTGGGCATTTGTATATCTGGCTTATTGTTGTTTTAGGTGAGGTCTGAGCCATAGACCTGAGAATTCACCCTGTTGTAGCAGATAACCAAGACGTGCAACTCCTGGGACAAAGCATCCAAGTGTGCTTGCACCACAACTAAGTGTATGGCCTCTGGGGCATTGCAGTGACGGTAATAATACAGGAAAAGAAAATGGGGAGTGGAGTGGAGGAGGAGAGAGAAACAATAGTGCAGAAGAAAAGTATTTGTGCTGGAGTACAGTGGTAGTGGATGTGGTGTGATAACATTGTCCCCCCAACTAAAGTATAAAAAAATTTACTGTTGTTATCCAGTACTGTTGTTATCCAATATCCAAAGAGAGAAAGAAAGAAGGAAAGAAAGAAAGAAAGATACTTAGAAACTAACGAGAATGAAGACACGAGCTACCAAAACCTATGGGACGCAAAGCATTCCTCAGGAAGGAAGAAAGGACCCACATAGATAGCTTGACTTCACGACTCAAGACCTTAGAAAAGGACCAGAAAAAGGACTCCAAACCAGACCGAAGGAAAGAAATAATAAAAATTAGAGCAGAAATTAATGACATCGAAACCAAAAAAACAATCCGAAAGATCAATGAAACAAAGAGTTGGTACTTTGAGAAAATAAATAAGATTGATAAACCGCTAGCAAGACTCACAAAGAAAGAAAGAGAGAAAACTCTAATAAATCGAATCAGAAATGAAAAGGGGGACATCATAACAGAAACCAGTGAGATTCAAAAGATCATTAGAGACTACTTTGAAGGTCTTTACGCCACAAAAAAGGAGAACCTAAAAGAAATGGATGGATTCCTTGATTCCTACAATCTCCCAACACTGAAGAAAGAAGACCTGGAATACCTGAATAGACCCATCAATGTTAAGGAAATTGAAACGGTAATCAAAAACCTCCCCAAAAACAAAAGCCCAGGCCCAGATGGTTTCACTGGCGAATTCTTCCAAACATTTAAAGAAGACCTATTGCCTGTTTTCCTCAAACTTTTCCAGGAAATTGAAAAAACAGGAACTCTCCCAAACAGTTTCTATGAAGCACATATCTCCCTAATACCAAAAGCAAACAAAGACACCACTAAGAAAGAAAATTACAGACCAATTTCCCTGATGAACACCGATGCGAAGATCCTCAACAAAATACTAGCAAATAGGATCCAACAACTCATCAAAAAGATCATACATCACGACCAAGTGGGATTCATCCCAGGGATGCAAGGATGGTTTAACATTCGGAAATCAATCAACATAATCCAGCATATCAACAAAAGTAAAGACAAAAACCATATGATCATATCAATAGATGCAGAGAAAGCATTTGACAAGATCCAACATCCTTTCATGATGAAAACCCTCGCCAAAATGGGGTTTGGAGGAACTTTCCTCAAGATAGTCGAAGCCATCTATCACAAGCCTACGGCAAGCATAATCCTCAACAGGGAAAAACTAAGGGCCTTTCCTCTGAGATCGGGCACAAGACAAGGATGCCCACTCTCACCACTCCTCTTCAATATAGTACTGGAAGTATTTGCGATAGCTATTAGACAAGAAAAAGAGATTAAGGGCATCCAGATAGGAAGGGAAGAAATCAAACTCTCACTATTTGCAGACGACATGATACTATATCTAGAGAAGCCTAAAACCTCTACTAAGAAACTCTTAGAAACAATAGACTTATACAGTAAAGTTGCAGGCTACAAAATCAATACCCAAAAATCCATGGCCTTCATATATGCAAACAATGAGGCAGAGGAAAGGGACATGAAAAAAGCAATCCCATTCACAATCGTGCCCCAGAAAATCAAGTACCTCGGAATCAGCTTAACCAAGGAAGTAAAAGACCTTTACAAAGAAAACTACAAAACGCTACTCCATGAAATCAAAGAGGACATGAGGAAATGGAAACATATACCCTGCTCGTGGATAGGGAGAATCAATGTTGTCAAAATGGCAATACTCCCTAAAGCATTATACAGATTCAATGCAATCCCTATAAGTATACCCATGACATTCTTCAAAGAAATGGATCAAGCAATCCTAAAATTCATATGGAATAACAAACGTCCAAGGATAGCTAAAACAATTCTTGGGAAAAAGATGATGGGAGGCATCACCCTCCCCAACCTCAATCTTTACTACAAAGCAGTAACAATTAAAACAGCATGGTACTGGAACAAAGGCAGAGCCGTAGACCAATGGAACAGGGTGGAATATCCCTACACACAACCCCAAATGTATGACCATCTAATCTTTGATAAGGGAGCAAGAGATGTGAAGTGGAGCAAGGAAAGCCTCTTTAACAAATGGTGCTGGCACAACTGGACAACCACATGCAAAAAAAATGGGTTTAGACCTTGACCTGACACCATGCACAAAAGTCAGATCAAAATGGATTAAAGACCTCAACATTAGACCACAAACCATAAGGTTCATTGAAGACAAGGTCGGCGAAACCCTCCACGATATTGAAGATAAAGGTATCTTCAAAGGTGACACGGAACTAAGCAATCTAGTAAAAACAGAGATAAACAAATGGGCCTACATTAAACTAAAAAGCTTCTGCACCGCAAGAGATACAGTGACCAGAATCCAAAGACTATCCACAGAATGGGAAAGGATATTTACACAATACCCATCAGATAAGGGGTTGATATCAATGGTATATAAAGCACTGGTTGAACTCTACAAGAAGAAAACATCCAACCCCATAAAAAAATGGGGCGAAGAAATGAACAGAAACTTTACCAAGGAAGAAATACGAATGGCCAAAAGGCACATGAAAAAGTGCTCTGCATCACTAATCATCAGAGAGATGCAGATCAAAACAACCATGAGATACCACCTCACACCACAGAGACTGGCACACATCCAAAAGAACAAAAGCAACCGCTGTTGGAGAGGATGTGGGGAGAAAGGGACCCTTCTACACTGCTGGTGGGAATGCCGGCTAGTTCAGCCCTTTTGGAAAACAGTATGGACGATTCTCAGAAAACTAGAGGTTGAGCTCCCATTTGACCCAGCAATACCACTGCTGGGAATATATCCCAGAGAGTCAAAAAAGTACAATCGAAACAACATCTGCACATGTATGTTCATCGCAGCACTGTTTACAATAGCCAGAATCTGGAAAAAACCCGAATGCCCCAAAACGGATGACTGGTTGAGGAAACTTTGGTACATCTATACAATGGAATACTATGCAGCTGTTAGAAAAAAGGAAGTCAAGAATTTTGTAGTTAAGTGGATGGGCATGAAAAGTTTCACGCTGAGTGAAATGAGTCAGAAAGAGAGAGACAGACATAGAAAGACTGCACTCATCTATGGTATATAGAATATCAGAGTGGGAGACTAATACCCAAGAACCGTAGAAATAAGTACCAGGAGGTTGACCCCATGGCTTCGCGGCTGGCCTCACGTTCCGGGGAAAGGGCAACTCAGAGAAGCGATCACCAACTACATTGTAGTTGAAGGCCATGTGGGGGAAGGGAGTTGCGGGCTGAATGAGGGCTAGAGACTGAGCACAGCGGCCACTCAACACCTTTATTGCAAACCACAACAGCTAATTAGAGAGAGAGAACAGAAGGGAATGCCCTGCCACAGTGGCAGGGTGGGGTGGGGGGGAGATGGGAGTGGGGAGGGTGGGAGGGACGCTGGGTTTACGGGTGGTGGAGAATGGGCACTGGTGAAGGGATGGGTTCCCGAACTTTGTATGAGGGAAGTATAAGCACAAAAGTGTATAAATCTGTAACTGTACCCTCACGGTGATTCTCTAATTAAAAATAAATAAATTATAAAAAAAACCTTCAGTTTAAATAACCAATGTAATCAAATATGAATTAATGAAAACAATAGAATAAAAGTAATTAAAAAAAGAATAAAGCTTATATAGGAAAAAAAAAGAAAGAAAGAAAGAAAGAAAGAAAGAAAGAAAGAAAGAAAGAAAGAAAGAAAGAAAGAAAGAAGAGGAGGAAGGAAGGAAGGAAGGAAGGAAGGAAGGAAGGAAGGAAGGAAGGAAGGAAGGAAGGAAGGAAGGAAGGAAGGAAAGAAAGGAAGGAAGGAAGGAAGGAAGGAAGGAAGGAAGGAAGGAAGGAAGGAGGAAGGAAGGAAGGAAGGAAGGAGGAAGGAAGGAAGGAAGGAAGGAAGGAAGGAAAGAAAGAAAGAAAGAAAGAAAGAAAGAAAGAAAGAAAGAAAGAAAGAAAGAAAGAAAGAAAGAAAGAAAGAAAGAAAGAAAGAAAGAAAGAAAATAAGAAAGAAAGAAAGAAAGAAAGAAAGAAAGAAAGAAAGAAAGAAAGAAAGAAAGAAAGAAAGAAAGAAAAAAAGAAAGAAAGAAAGAAAGAAAGAAAGAAAGAAAGAAAGAAAGAAAGAAAGAAAGAAAGAAAGAAAGAAAGAAAGAAAGAAAGAAAGAAAGAAAGAAAGAAAGGAAGAAAGAAAGAAAGGAAGGAAGAAAGAAAGAAGGGAAGAAAGGAAGGAAGGAAGACAGGCAATCAAGAAAGGAAGAAGAAAAGCAAGAAGGGAAGAAAGAAACAGAAAGAAAGAGAGAAATGCAGGAAGGGAAGAAGGAAAAATGAAAGATGGCAGGAGAAAAAGAAAGAAAAGACCTACGTAACAAAAAAAAAAGAGGTTCTCTACAATAGGTGAGGGGCAGGGTCTTGTGCCATTCTGTGTCTGGTTAAGATTGATCAGAATATGTGGGAGCCACATAGAAATGCACAGAAGGTCATGGAAGGACACCTGGGGTGTCGTGGAACTTGCCAGCAAATGACTTGATCCTAAAGGGACACTGAGAGTGTTCAGATCAAAGGGAGAAGCAGTGGGCAAAGGGTGTTTTCAAAAATAGCTCCAAGTTCTGAAGGCGTAAGTTCCCGGAAGAGAAACAAGAGCAACACAGAGAAAAAGGAGACCTGACATGGCCAGGGAGGCACTCCCGGTACTCCTTGAGGATTGGGGGACCCCCAGGACAGATGCCTCCACCTCTCCTGGCACCTGCTTGCTGCCAGAGCTGGCGGATCCGAGCTCTCCCAGGAGGAGCCACTGCCTAGGAAGGTGCTGAAAGAGCATCGAGGAGCAGTGAGGGAACCTTCTGGCAGCTTTTGAGCTCCCGTGCTCCCAGTGGCATGAGGAGAGGCCACGTGGGCCTGCGCCTTCTCTCCCACTTACCTGCTCGCCCACCAGGTGTAGCTCTCACCTGAGGACTAAGCTGGCTTCTGCATCTTGCCCAGGAGACAATACAAGAGGGAACTGATGCCTGAGGACCAACCAGAAAGCAAGTTTGGAATGAGGGGACCCCCAGAGGGGCACCAGCAGGGCTTCCCTTTCCCTGCCGGCTGCGGGGATCATGAAGCCTGAGTCCCACCGTGGATGCTCTTCAGGGCAGATTCGAGGGGAAAACTGTGTTCTGCCAAGGAGCCATGCAGAGACAACTTCTGCTAGAATCACCTGCTTGCTCAGGAAATTCCCATGAATTCCCAGAAATTTCCAGCTGAGTGTCTCTGCTAGAATCACATGCTCGCTAACGGGGGTCTGCAGGGGGCTTAGCCAGAGGATGCAGGGTGGAGGCCAGCACTGAAGGCTGTGTCCAGTAGCTGTGGGGTAATGACACTGGTACCAACCCAAGAGCTCTCCACTGGCTCCCATAAAGGGGAAAAGTAAGCTCTGAGCTGTAGAAGCAGATTGACGTATTACCGCAAGGCACTGCATATTTGCCACAGATTTTATGAACCCACTCTCCAAAACATGAAAAAGCTTGTGCCAGTATTACTTAAATAAAAGAATGGTGGGGGAGGATTAGGAGGGTGTAATGATTATGTGTGGCATAAGGTAGCCCTTCATGACACTAACTCTGGGGGAGAGTGAGTGGAAGCAGAGAATACCACCAAGAGAATAGGGGGCAGTTCTTAGGTATGGCAGGAGGGCGTGATGACCTAGGCTTAACAGAACATCTCTCGGGCAGGGAAATTGTCAAGTGGTAGAGCACCGGACTACCACATGCAAGACTCTGAGCTTGACTCCTGGCACCTCATATGGTCCCCACCTCACCAGCGCCATGGGCCATATCTCCCTAGCACAGCTCCTCAGAGCACCATCAGGGGTGTTCCTGGCAATGTCCACCCGTCCCTCCAGCTCAATCATCAAGCTGACATACCAGTATGGCAAAGCCAAGAAATGCCTGGTGTGCCCCGCACCCCCACCCCAGTTCTCCTAAAAGGAGCTTCTGTAGGTGAATATTTATAATTTTTATAAAGTATGCCCAGTTGACCATCCTACATCGTCTACTTGGGCCTTCTGTAGCTTCGGTGTTCTCATGGGGAAGAGGTCACACTAAGGAATAAAGAGGGCAGTAGGAAGCATCTGTGTGTCATGGCCGGGTTCAGGGATGAAGGCAAGATAGTGGTCCTGGTCTTCCTAAGCATACTTATCTCCAACTCCTGCAGTCAAATTTATTAACAGTGTACAGTTTGGGTATCTCAATAGCGCCTCAGTTATGTGGCATATAAATAGTCACCTGCAAGAAGAGATCGTCTTCATGAAAGCTTTTCCAAGGCCATCGCAGGGAGTAGAAAATGCAAATGCTAACAGCAAAGTTTCAACAGCAATAAATATGCTAAATAAAACAGCAAGTAGAGGGTGTGGTGCTGGAATGTTTTATGCATAAAACTGTACCATTGACAGTATTGTAAACCACAGGACCTAAAATAAAATTCTTTAAAAAAATAAAGTCAGCAATGTCCTATATGAAAAGAATCCTGGTCAATTTTTTTGTTGGTTTATATGTTATGATCTTGGAGCTTTCTGCTTGATAAAATCAGCTATTAAAGTGCCTGTGGGGAGGGGGAATGATTCTCATATCCAATAAACAGGCCTTCAAAGGAGAGAAGGAGCTCAGGCATGCATTTGCAAAAATAAAATGATGAAATAAAAAGGGAAAATGAAAACCCATTAACACAAGGCGAAGAAGAATTTGGCAGGAATAGTATTTATTCAACAAATATTTATTGAGCATCTTCTACAAGTCACGCACCACGTGAGGGGCTAGGAAAGCAATGATGAGTGAAGCTCCACAAATGTCGAGTCAGAAGGCAAACATAGAAGTGGGGAGATTTAATATAAATGAATTATATATTGCAGGGTCCAGCGCCTCTCAGCACATTGGCTTAGTTCAAAGATCTGTAAGACATTTGCTGCTGTGTTACTTTTGAAGTGGAATGGCTTTCATGTTGTTTTTCTCATTCGTTCTTTTGTAGTCATAAGAATAACTGACAAACCAAATGAGATGTGAACTTTTATGAGTCAGCTGACCTTGAGCAAAAATGACCTATCCAATAGGGACAATTATATGTATCACCCAGGGGGGTACTTGAAAGTGTTCTGTTGTAGCATACAAGAGCCGTGTCTCTACAGAAAGCTGCCTCATAAACATTTATCATCTGCATTCAATGAGGATGTATAGAGAAAAATAAGTTAGAGATATAGCCCAATATGATTCCACAATTTGTGGTACCAAAAGGAAAGAGCGAGAGAGAGAAAGAGACAGAGAGAGAGACAGAGACAGAGAGAGACAGAGACAGAGAGAGAGGGAGAGACAGAGAGAGGAAGAGAGAGAGTGGGAAAGGGAGAAAAAGAGAGGGAGAGACCCTTGGTTGAAAAAAATTTCAAAGTTTCTAGATGCTCATAGCAGAGTATTAAAGCAGCCTGGGGCCCCCTACATTCACCCCAAAATAGTTCTACGAGGACACCCCATTCCCATTCTCGCAGTGAAAAAATCATTTAGTTGTTGTTGTTTAAATGAAACACTTGACTCAATTATGCAAGCAAGTCAGTAATTCCACTGGAGGAAATCTCTTTTACATGGATGACCAAAGCATATTTCATACTTTAGCCTAGGAATATTCAATCTTACAGCTCACCAAACACAAGTACATTGGTTCCCGTGTACTTCTAGTAGATGAACATGTGGAACTGTGATGAGTATGATTCCAATGAGAAAAGACCATTTTTGTTTACCTGTTTTCACATGGATCACTAACCAGAAGCCATCTTTCTGTTCGCATATAAATGAGTGGGCTTTCCATTGCTTTTAGAGATTTTTCTAGTCTGCGTTAGACTCAGTTTCCTTCCACAGGCTGACTTTCTGATGGAAGCTTCATCATAAGGATGGATCAGAGGACGAAGCTAAAGATTAGAAAAGGGAAGTGATATTCTTGAAGCTACCCAGCAAATCAGTGGCTGATCTGTTTCTTGGAGACACACCTTTGGAAGTCTTTTAAGGGTGTTTAAAAATGTTTGCTCCTTCCAGTTCCCTTCTCTGCACCCTTGGCCCCAAACCTTCAAAAGAAAGAATGATTTGGGTGAGCCATAAATATGCTTTCCTGCATCCTGATGGCAGAGAATGATTCACCAGTTCAAGTCAGAATAGAAGGCAGGAGACAGAGCCTTAAGGAAAGCCCTAGAATCTGTTTATTCAGAAGTCTGAGAGGCAGATGGAGAAAACTCAGGATTGACACCACTAATTTACAAACACGGCAAAAAACCAAAATCACAAACATGGGCCCACATGGAGAGAATGTTATCGGATGGAAAAAAATCATAAAGGTCATTTTAGAATGAGTGACAGAGGCAATGAATGTTACTGACAATCAAGCATCTCATGGCTGAGAGACGGATGAGTCAGCGGTAAGACTGATGTGGAAACTGCAGGCTGCCTGTTACTTACCAAACGGCAAAGAAATACTCAAAAACTTACCAAAAAACAAAGAAAGATAAACCAGTTTTGGATCAGTAAGTACAAAGTTTAAGGTTTAGAAGTACACGTGAAAAGTCATTAGAGCATCCTTGTTATATTTCATACACTCAAACATGCATATTTATCCTTATGCATTATTCTGGGGTGTCACTCTCTATGCATGTTTTTTATTATCTTCTCTTGTCATCCCACCTTCCATCACCCATTTATAGTTTCTCTCCCTGGGGTCACTATCCTTAATATCCTTTCTCTAAATATCCAAATTCTACACATGATTCAGGAGCAATTTTACTTATATATAAGCCAGTTCTGAGCTCTAACATGGCCTGTGTGCAAAAGAGTGAGAATTTCAATCGATTCCCCAATTTGAATTTCAAGTGCTATCCCCTCATCTGCCTTTCCTCAGCATGCATCATCCCCATATCATCAGCGCTTAGTTCTTATACCTGATACTGAGCGCAACGTGGCACTCTGCATTTAAGTGTCCTTTCTCGAAGCATAGAAGAATTTGGTGCATGACTCAATGAATACATAGGGTTCATTCTCTACAAAACCAGGAAATTTGCACACGGATGACCCAGGCTCAACCCTCAACCCACTCACTGTGGTTCCTGAGCATAGAGCCAGGCATGAGTCCTGGGAGACACTGGAAATGGTCTATAAACAAAGACAAACACGCAACAGAAAGCCAGGAGATTCACGAGCACGTACCATTGCATTGCTTCCCTTAGCCCTCGGTCACACACATATATACAAATGTAGATATGTATGTGGGCTGGATCTATAGTGCAGCGGGGAGGTCGTTCACCTTGTATGCAGCCGACCCAGGTTAGATTCCTCCACCCTCTTGGAGAGCCCGGCAAGCTACTGAGAGTATCTCACCCACATGGCAGAGCCTGGCAAGCTCCCTGTGGCATATTCAATATGTGAAAAACAGTAACAAATCTCACAATGGAGATGTTACTGGTGTCCCCTTGAGCAAATCGATGAGCAACGGGATGACAGTGATACAGTGATATGTATATATATATATATATATATATATATATGTGTGTGTGTGTGTATGTGTGTGTGTGTGTGTGTGTGTATGTATCACTGTCACTGTCATCCCATTGCTCATCGATTTGTTCGAGCAGGCACCAGTAACGTCTCTCATTGAGAGACTTATTGTTACCGTTTTTGGCATATCCAATATGCCACGGGTAGCTTGCCAGGCTCTGCCATGTGGGTGAGATACTCTCAGTAGCTTGCCGAGCTCTCCGAGATGGGTGGAGAAATCGAAAATGGGTCCGCCGCATGAAAAACGAATGCCCTACCGCTGTGCTATTGCTCCAGCCCTATATATGTGCATATGTGTGTATAGATAATGCTAGGAATTGAATTTAGTGACTCACATATGCAAGACAACTGTTCTACCACTAAATTGCACCCCCAGTCCAGTATATGATTTGGAACAAAGCACACACTCACCAAATACTAAGGAGATGTATTTGCAACTGTCGAGTTAGTTATTGATGATGACAAAAGTGTTACCTTTTGCATGAGCGTTGGTGCCTCTTTTAAAGAGGCATGCAGATCATTTGATAGCAAAAAGGTCTAGCCAGACTGCAGGAGGACTGTGAGGGAAAATATATTCTGGACTAAGGCAGATACTGTCGAGTCGAATGATTATTTTTAAAAAGTTTTAAAGCATAAGGTATGTAACTGATAGAGCATCAAATGTGAAAGGCCCATTCTGGGGTCTGCTTCCTGTTGAAAAGGAACCCTCTGGTCCATTTTGGCGAGGTGGTGTCATTATTCTTGGCTCTAACAATTAATGCTGATAATAAAGATAGCCACCATCTTTGATGATTTGCCATGTCCCATATGCTTGCAAAGTCCTTTGGAATATTATCACATTATGTTCTCTCAATAGCCCCCTGAGGAAAGAATTGTTATTATTTCCAACCCCAAATCCCCTGTGGATATTAAACTCAAGAGAGCTACAATAATTTATCCAAAGCTGCAGAGCTAAGAGGTATGGAAGAGCTGAATTCAAATTCAGGTCTGTTGGTTCAAACCTTCATGTTCTCAGCTAGTTTATCCTGCAAGATAAAATAATGATTTTTAGGTGATTATTAAATAAAATAATGATTTTTAGGTGATGATTTTAGTTGGACTACAGGTGGCGTTGTCTAGTAAACTGATTCTAGACTCCTCAGTTTACAAATAAAAACCCAACATCCAGAGAGATGAGGAAACACGTAGACTCTCATGACAGAGAGGAATGTCCAAATGCACCCCCACATCCCTATTCAACCACTGCCAGAACATCTGCTTCCCCCACCCGACAGCTTTATTAAGATAGAATGCATCATACAATTCACCTATTTAAACTTTGTAATTCAGTGGTTTTTACATTATTCACAATTACAAGTCAGTCGCTGTAATTGGATTTTAGAATATTCTAATCTCCCCCACCCCCAAGGAAACCCTGTATCCATTAACAGTGATGACACACCCCAACCCCAGTCCCAGCCGTAGGCAACCACTAATCTGTCTCTATGGATTTGCCTATCCAGAACGTTTCATAATAATGGAGTTATTCAATATGTGGTCTTATGTGACAGGCTTCTCTCGGTGGTGTAACATCTGCTTTAGACTATCCTGAAGTCACCTTAAATTCTTATGTGGCAACAATAAGCAGTGGGATGTGGGAGCACTTTTCCTCAGACTCTTCATCAGCCCAACCCCATAAAATGCCCTGAATTAAATATCAGCTTTAGACCACAATACCCCAAAAAATGTATTATGGTTTAAATTGTGCCCTCCTTCCCCAAATCATATGATGGCCTTCTAAACTCCAGGACCTCAGACAGTTAAGCTACCTCACTATAAATAGTGTTTTTATAGAGGTAATCAAATCAAAATTAAGTAATTGGAACAGGCTGTCATCCAATATAACTAGGGTGCTCTCATAAAAAGGAAATTTGTGGACAGATATACATGCACTAAAACAATGACGTAGGGAGCTTGGTGGTGAGTGTCACCGGAAGCTGGGGGGAGGGGACAGGGAATGACTCCCCTGTAGGGATTTCAGAGAGCATCAACTCTACCAATTCTTTAATTTGGGATTTCAGCATTCCAAACTGTGAGATCGTACATTTCTGGAGTTTTAGCTCCCCAGTTCCTGGTACATTTTGATAGCAACTCTAGGAAATGAATTCATTGTTGAAACATAGATTCCTAGGCTTTCTGGCAAGTACGTTTTGACCCCCTAGATGCACTTCCATCACAAAGCTGAAAGTCAACATCTCCCCAAAATCAGAGCTGCAAGATTTTCAGTCTTTTCAGTCAATCCTGGCGCGCTTCCAGAGCCCCGTCTCGCAGTTACACTAGTATACAAACAAACATGCAGGCAGGAATTCTTGAGGCTAACTCCAGTCCTCTATGTGCTTGCTCTTCACACACACACACACACACACACACACACACACACACACACACACACACACACACACACACACAGAGCTTTAAGCTAAGAGTTTCACAAGAGGATTTAATAAGCTTTGGAAAACAAATAATTCCAATACTGCTTAAAACGTTCCAGGTCATTAAAACTTAAATGTGTGTCTTTCTTCATAAGACAGCGAAGTATCAAAACCTGAAAGAAAGAAAAAAGCAAAAGAAACTATAGAATATCATTAAATAAAGGTATCTATATAAACCCTAATCAAGATATTCCTCTATTTAATGCATGCTGTTTAAAAGAGCAATTGTGCATAAACAAATACAAATCAGTTAAGAAAGGTAAGTCTCTCCTTTCAATCCACTGGCCCTTTAGGATGCTAACTTACAAGAAAAGGGAAAGCAACCCACAGGCTTGGCCTTTTAGACCCCGATGGGCATGTCAGCAGCCCTCAATATTCCTAAAACATTTTCTGATTTTTTGAGAACATTTACATACATTTTTGGGGGTTTGGACATATCATGTTTTCCCTTTTGAAAAATACACTATTGAGTCTGCCAAATCTTAATGTGATGTATTGAAATGTCTGTCTACACATAATCTCTTGCCAATATAGATAAAGAAAAAAACCTTCACTGCCAATGTTTAATGGAGGTGATCAATTACTTCCCATATATGAATTGAATTTTAAAGTCCAAAATCCATTTACTGGAGGGAAAAAAATCCTTGAAAAATTTCTTTAGAACTGAAACTCAATCAAAGTTAATGTCACTTGCTATGATTATCTATTGCTGTGGAATAAAATAACCCCACATAAAATAACAATTTATGATTGTCTTCCATGGTCCTGTGGGTTGGCTGACTCAATCGGTTGGTTCTTGAGCCAACAAAAAGTTGATATACTGATCTAAAGTTTCAAGATTGTTCACACACATGGCAGGCAATTGATGCAAAGTATTATAAGAAAATTGGTGGAAAACATTGACCAGAACACTCTCTGTAACTCAAATACTCAAGGTCATGAGAGAGATGAGCTCCCAAACTTTCGTTACCATGAACAATAGCCAACACCATCAGCCCCGTCACCTCCTCTCCAGCACAAGACATCATATGCAGTCCTTTGAACTCATAGAAGGAGCCCAGGGACACAGAAATCTGATTTTTTAGTCTTCTGAAGACACACTGGGGGAGACTCTCTGACTTTGGGCCAGGCTGCTTTCCAAGCTAAGTAGACTTGGCAGGTTTCTTAACCTCACTTTAAAATGGGGACAGCATTATCCACCTTCCCAAGTTGTGATATTCAGAAATATTATTATTAATTCTCTGCATCCCACTAGACCTATGATGGGGGTTAATAGATGGCCATTGTTATTATTCTGTCACTGTCACTGTCATCCGGTTGCTCATCAGTTTGCTCAAGTGGGCACCAGTAGCATCTCCATTGTGAGACTTGTTACTGTTTTTGGCATATCAAATACACCACGGGGAGCTTGCCAGGCTCTGCTGTGCAGGCAGAATACTCTAGGTAGCTTGCCGGGCTTTCTGAGAGTGATGGAGGAATCAAACCCAGGTCAGCTGTGTGCAAGGCAAACGCCCTACCTTCTGTGCTATCGCTCCATCCCGGGAAGAACAATATAAGAATCTCTGGATTCTCTGATGACCAAGAAGGTGAATTTGATGAAGAACCAATAGTTAAATCATAGTTTAGAATTACCCAGAGTTGTGGAATACAGGCAAACATAGAAGAAGCCCAAAGGATCCCAGCAAAAAATAGACTCAATTAGGAAAACTCCCAAGACATAGCGTGTTCAGATGACAAAAATCAAAGAGAGACAGAGAATAATGAAAGCAGCAAAGTCAAAACAAGACTCACTGCAGATCTATCTAATGAAACTCTATGACCCGGAAGAGAATGGAGGAATATAGTACAAAAACCCAACCAATGAGCACTTCATCAAGAATACTTTGTCCACCTGGATTATCAAGTAGACTTGAAAGAATGATAACAGACTTCATGGTCAGACAACAGCGTAGGGAATTCATAGCTTTGAAACCAGTTTTGCAAGAAGCATTCAGAGAGTTTCTTTAAAGGACAAGACAAGCTTCCCACAGTGTGGCATTCAGTATGGCCCTCACTCATGGTGCTAATGGGTCCACCCTACTTGATTAAAAAGGTATCTTGGGGCCAGAGCAATAGTATAAGGGGGTAGGGCACTTGCCTTATCTTTTTTATTTTGCTTTGTCTTTTGGACTGCACCTGAGCAGTGCTCAGGGCTTCCTCTTGGCTCTGCCCTCAGAGATCACACCTGGCAGGACCCAGGGCATATCTGGTGCTGGAGGTTTGAGCCAGACCAGCCACATGCCAGACCAACACCCCACCTACCTGCTCAGTCCCTAATGTATCATTGTTTTGTAGGAAAAATAAAAATTGCATTTAGGGAAATGTGAAAAATTTTTATAGTTTAAGCATATGTAGCATAAATGCCATTTTATGCCCCTCTTTTTTTAAATCATGGGTTCCAGTTTCCATAAAAAGTTAAAAAATGAAAGGCAGGAAGATAGCAAAGTGGTTAGGACATACTCTGAGCACGCACCTGGCCTGAGTTCTAGCCCACAACAGTTGGCCTCACAACTGTCACTGGACGTAGCCTTGAAACGTCCCAAGCACTGCTCGGGTCCAAGCAGCAACACATCCTCAAACCCTAGTGTTGAAAAACTGATCCGTTTTCCTGGGAGTGCCTCCAAGGCTCCCTGGCTCCTGAGAGGCCTTCCCCCAACCGAGTCAAGTGAGCCTATTTGCCCTTCAGGCTGTCATTTTGTTTTCTATATGAACATATGTTCATTGCATGTGTAGTAAAAAAACAAATCATTTGTGTATGTGTACTGTGTGTATGTGTGTGTGTCCACCTGTGTATGTGCAGAGGAAGAAAACAGGTAAAATATACACCAGAATATTATGACTGGCCAGCTTTAAGTACCAGTATACCACATTCTGATATGTTTCTAATAAGCATCACAATTCAATGTAAAGAGGGCGAGGGAGAAGAGGGTGTCTTTGCACGTATGTCAGATTTCTTCAGGAGGTTTTAATATGTGTTGAGCCCTTTATCTGTTGTCCTCTAGAGCCTGTAAGCACAAGAATGGTGTCCAGTGTGGGACATGGCTGTCCCTTCATTCAGCCAACAAGTTGACAGGGAGACTGCAAAGTCCCAGCACAGCGTCTGGAGACAGACCTTGGTCCCTCCTCTAGCATCCCTGAAGCCTTCCCGGCCTGTCAGCTTCCTGTGCCATCCAATGGGGTCTCCCTCCTTGCGCTCCCTCCAGGTGTGGCCCCACCTCTATGCCACTGTCCCTCCAATCTCCGCCAGGACCGAGGAACGCGGGCTTGTTCCTATTTGCAGCAGGCCATATCGGTCATACCACACCACTAGACGCCAGAGAAAGCATGGTGCCAGGGGAAGAGTGGGCGTGAGAGTGGACGGAGACTGATCCTCTGTGCGGATGGCCCGGGTCTCGCCCACACTATGCCCACTCTCTCCACAATGGGACGCTGACTCTCTCACTTTGAGCACACCTTGATGCTCCCGAGTGCACTCTGCTAACTAGCCCGAAGTTGCAGGAAGGCGTAGGGTTTTAGGCCCACTCAAAGAAGCAAAGAGTGAGGACCTCTAAGAGCCAGAAGATCTACGGGCGAAGGTCCAGAAGAAAAAGAGCGTAAGGCCAGGGTAGCCCTGGGGCATCGCCAGCTCCCGTCTCCCTGTTCTGCCAACTTTTGCCATCTCTGCACAAAATAAAGTAGGAATGGGGGGGCGGATAATGGGAATGAGCTTCCTGGGATTCTCAGATCCCCTGCCTTGCTCATTGTAACTTAAACAGTGTTTTAATAGCTGGCAATGATCATGCTGCACAAGATCTGAGGATTGAAAGTAAGTAAAGGGATATTCCTGCTAACATTTCAGTACCTGTATTGTAAACTGTTTTTGCAATGCCCAAAAGGAGAGAGAGAGAGAGAGAGAGAGAGAGAGAGAGAGAGAGAGAGAGAGAGGAAGACTCAGATAAAGAGACAGAGACAGAGAGAGTGAGAGAGAGAGGAGAGAAAGAGAGAGAAAGATGAAGGGATAGGTGGTTGGGTGTTGGAACACTGTATGATGGAAACCTAATCATGAACAGCTTTGTATGGGTCTATCTTACAGTGATTCAATTAAAAAAAATTAAAAATAAATAGAGGCTGGAACAATAGTACAGCAGGCAGGGCATTTGCCTTGCAAGCAGCCGACCTTGGTTTGATCCTTGGCGTCCTACATGGTCCCCCAATCACTTCCAGGAGTAATTCCTGAGTGCAGAGTCAGGAGTAATCCCTGAATATCACCGGGTATTACTCAAAAAAGAAAATAAATAAATACGAAAAAGAAAAAAAAAACCACCATGTGTTGCCCAGTTTCCTCTCAGTGGAGAGCTGTGTAGACACGAACTCCTGCTCCCAGTGCTCCTCCTGCTTGGTTTTACTGAATAGGAGCATTCTGAGTGCCAGAGAGGGCGTGCAGGGGTGTGGGTGCTAGCCGAGCCTGCAATCAGGCCGACCCTCATTCAGATCTCCAGCACTGCAGATGCTCCCCAGGGGTCACTCAGTCAGCAATGATTCCTGAGCGCAGGGTCAGGAGTTAGTCCCCAGGGCCTTACTTTGGGTGTGGCCCCAACCAAACACAGAAGAAAAGAAAAGAAAACAAACTTTACTGCAGTGCTTCGTGGCCAGCCAGAGCAGCAACATTCTCGCTGGGGAGGAAGTGAGTGCTCAGCCCTGAGCACCCACTTCAGGGGCAGAGATGAAGAATTATTCTGCATTTATCAGAAAGCCTGGCATATAGCAGGCTCTTAATGCCATCTTAACTTCGTACTTAGAAAAATATTAAGCAGCTCCATGTCAGAGAAACCCAGTCATCTCTGCACACGGAGTTGGAAAACTTAGTTCTAGGCAACTGGGAGATCATGGGAGCCTCCTTCTTTAATTTTCATCATCATCATCATCATCATCATCATCATCATCATCATCCCATTGATCATCGAATTTCTCGAGCAGTCTCAGTAACATCTACATTCGTCCAAGCCCTGAGATTTTAGAAGCCTCTCTCTACTCGTCCTTCCCAACAGTGCCGCATTGGAAGCTCTTTCAGGGTCAGGGGAATGAGACCCAGCATTGTTACTTGTTTTTCATATGAGTACACCATGGGGAGTTTGCGAGGCTCTCCCATGTGAGCAGGAAACTCTCGGTAGTCAGCTGGTTCTCCCACTGGGAGAAGTAGGCTATAAGATGTCTACTTAAACCGCTTTGCAGCCACGTGGTTCCGGGAGCTTGCTTTTAAGTCTCTGGATGCTGGCCATTGATGGGATTCCACAGGGACAGGGCAGTCCCTGGGTGTGATTGCCTAGCTACTAGGAAATGGGAAATCTGGGTGGAGGAGGCCCAGTCCTGATCAGAGCAGGCTTGGAGGTCTCAGCCCTGGGTCCCACACACCTGGGTTCCTCTGCCGGTACCTTCAGGTGTGAGGATCATCCGAATGTGTGGAGAGGGGCCTTGAACATGGCTGTGGCTAGGCTCCAGAGGTCTTCAGCTGCCAGGAGCTCTGCCCTGGGCGGGGAGAGAAGCTGGAGCCCATCCCCTCCGAGAGGTCCAGGGGAAGACAGTCAGGAGCACGGGCCAGAGACTCTCTGCCATTTTAATTTTCATAAACATCAATATTTTCCCCTTTTCTACTCTGTGTGTGTGAGTGTGTGTGTGTGTATGTGTGTGTGTGAGTAGCATTCAGGATCAAACCCAGGGCCATAAGTGTGCAAGCCAAATGCTTTACTGCAAAGCTCCGTGGCCTACCCGAGCATCAATACTCTCGCTGGGGATGAAAGTAGTATTAATTTCCCTGGTCATTGTAGATGTTGGGGTAGAGTGAATGAAAAGAAAAAGAGGCATTACAACTTATAAGGAAACAGCACTAGAATCGATCCAAAGATTATTCAGAGTCTTGGCAGAACCCGTGGCTATAACTTTGAGATCTGTGACAGCAGAGATCTGTGGCTGTCACAGATCTTTGAAAAGATCTTTTCAAAGGCAGCAAAGTGAGTGTTCTGAAAAGCTGATGCCACGTGGCAGACTGCACTCATTTGTGGAATATAAAGTAATGTAGCATCAGACTAACACCTAAGGACAGTAGATATGAGGGCCAGGAGGATTGTTCCATGGTTTGGAAGCCTGCCTCTTGTACCTGGGGAGAAGGAGGCTGGAATGGAGACGGGACCACTAAGTCAATGATGGTTGGAGGGATCACTCGGAATGGGAGAGGTGTGCTGAAAGTAGATAAAGGACCAAACATGATAATCTCTCAGTATCTGTAACCACAATGCCCAAAAGTAGAGAGAGAGTAAGAAGGAAAGTGTTTGCATTAGAGGCAGGAGGTGGGTTGGGGTGGGGGTGACAGGAAGGATACTGGGGACATTGGTGATGGAAAATGTATCCTGGTGGCGAGATGGAATTGGATCATTGTATGACTGAAACTCAATCATGAAAGCTTTGTATTTCATGGCAATTGAATTAAAAAAAATAAGCTGATACCATGGTTTTATTTCAACAACTAGTAAACCCTAAACCCTGAGGCAATATCACTGAGTCCCAGTCTTTGGAGAACACGCATGAGGAAGGGTTTTGTTAGAAAGGAAATGGAAGAGTAAGTTAAGTCTCTTTATACCCATTTTCCAGCCGGACTACAGGAACTGTGGATGCCAAGGGAATGACACAGGCTACATAGCACACAAGTGAAAGGGTGTTCTCCCTGCATGCCCAAAGTTGTATGTGGTTACTCACCTAGCATGGGAACAACTTTCTGTGATTGTTCCAGGCTGCCAAGGTAAAGTGAGTGCTCTGGGAATAGTGTGAAAGTGAAAGGAACTTTCACTCTTGAGTGAAAGCAGCCAAGAATCTTCCCATGTGAAAGCTTATCTGAACCTTGGCGCCCTATCTAACACATTGGCACCCTGACAGAGTGAACCTGGGTGTGCTTTTTTTTTCCCTGCATTTTTTGTTCCTATCATAAAATCATGTTCACCAAGGCTGTCCATCTCCTGGAGACAGGGAGCTGGGGGGAAGGGGGTGAGGGTGTCGGCCACAAAGGAGAGAGACTGCCTAGCCAAAAAGGGTTTTCTCTCTCCCTGGGAGTGCTGAGAAAGGAGGAGGAGGGTCAGAGAGGAGGGCAAGCCCCGCCTGCACCCCGGGCTCTCTCCCATTCAGGTTTTACTAGTATCTGAGGGTGTGTTGCTCCACTTCCCCAGACAGCTTCCTCGCTGGCCCTGAAATTGCTGCTGGGGAGAGAACTCCACTCTCTGCGCCTTGTGGCCCATCACATCAAACTTCAATTGCGTCGACCTGCCCTTGCAGCTTCGGGTGATGGTCTATGTCACCAGGAACAAAAGGAAGAAATGACTTCCTGGAGACCAGGCCCGCCCGAGAGAGTGTGGAGCAGCCAGTGGTGGCGAGGAGCCCACCCACTGTGGCCTTTGGATGCCGGAAACCCCTTTCTTCCAGATGTGTGGATCTCAGCGGGCCTGCCTATGGGAGCCCCACAGAAGAATGATTGGTAGAAGGTTGCCACCGCCCACTGCTCAGGCCTTCCGAGGACATCTGACCAGCCGCTTCTCTCTGGAGATAAGACTGAGGCCCAGAGGAGTCCAGAACATGCCCGAGGCGAGCCGAGTTGGCTGCAGTGCAAACACGAGAGACAAGTCTTCACCCTTCTGGAGTGAGGTGCAGCCAATTCCAGAACCTCGAATCCCAACAAGGACTGAGGGCAAGAAAGGGACAAATCACCTTCCCAAGCTTCATGCCAGAAAGAAGTGTGGGGGGAGATTTCTACTCCTAAGAATGTTGTCTTGGACTCCAGAAAGAGAGACAGTCAAGAATCAAAGATGGAATTACTCCAGGGGTCCTTCCAAGATTTGCCCAAGGTGGTGGGGCAAAGGGAAGAAGGGGAATGCCCTGGGTACATGAGGCTGGAGAAACTACCCCAGAAAGATGGCAGCTAAGCTGATTTCAAAAGATGAATGTGATTTAGCAATAAACATAAACGGGAGGAAAACATGCATCTCTCACAAGAATGCCGAAAAGGTTCTAGACGCTACCTAGACCCTGCATCTAGAGCACAGGATGGTAGGAGATGCTCGAGACGGGGAGGACCAGATCCCAGATGAACCTGTACATCATGATAAAGAACCAGAGTTTTACCTAGCAACGGCCAGTACATTGACTGGCAGAGTTGTTGTAACAATGTACCAGCAACTGAACAGCAGGACCCGAACTGACTCACCTCACCAGAAACCGGAAGTCCCCAATCTAGTGTGCAATAGGTTGGTTCCTGCTAAAGCAAGAGAGGAAGAAGCTATATTATTCCTCTCTCTCTCAGCTTCCAGAGGTTGGATGGCAACCCTGGTCGAAGTAGACAGCTGGAAATACAAGAAAGAATAGGGTTTTCTGGCCATAGCTATTTTCAAGAACTACTATATATATAGGACAGAATGCTGGGAGTTTGAAAAACACATGTGTAATTGATACATGTGAATTAGAGCAGATATTCTCCATTGCATTACTGTCCACCTCTTTTTTCTTCCTCCCAGGATGGGAGAAGGCAAGGATAGGATGCCCTATGACACACAATATGAGTGCAACATGGCATGTTGTAAAGTGACAGAACCCTTCATTCTGGAAAATGGAAGGTTCAACATGACAGGATGCAGAGGGTTTCATTATATGATAATATCCAATAATATAAATGACCATTATCAATCAACCCATTATACATATAACTATTATCAATCAACCCATTATACATATACATTATACATTATACATATACATTATACATATAATGGGTTGATTGATAATAGTTTAATTGATAAGAGAGGGAGGAAAGAGGGAGGGAGCAAGGGAAGGGAAGAAGAAGGAGAAATATGAAGGAAGATGAAGAATAAAGACAAAAATTATAAGGACAAGAAGTCTTTTTAATGAGACAAAGTAAAAGGAGAGGCTCTTATCCGGGTGCTTCCCGCTCCTGGCTGCTGCTGTTGCTGGAGCTCTACCACCTTAGGGCTTATTGACAGCCACTCTTTGCACGTTTTGCTGTCGTGAGCTCCATTCGTTTGTTTTCCATTTGAGAAATCATCCAGTTAACCATTCTGAAATACTTCTTCTATTAGACATCTAATAAACTAGAGCATCTATTAGGTGTCAGATTCTGTGCTGGGCACTCGGGGTTTCTTGTTGACAGAATCAAGTCTCTGCTCTCATAACATTTACTTTTTATTAAGAGGAGACAGTATAAACAAATAAATCAAAGGGAGTATAAGTCAAACAGAGAAGTGTGCTGGGGAATAATCGTGCTGTGCCATTGAGAGGCAGCAGTGCCCCCTTAGCAGAGAGGACACTTTTAGAAGGGGTCCAGGAAAAGCCTATTTCAGGAATAAGCACAAGAGCCCTTCCACGAAGCTTCTATATCCATTCTGAAAGTTTGTGTGGTTTCTTTAGCCACCTGACCCCCAAGGTCAGACTTCAGCCTGCGCAAAGAGACTCCAACAAATCTTTATAAGGAATTGTTGTCACACAAAATCAAGGAAGCTGATGAGTCTTCTACCTTTTGTGTCTTCCAGCTGAAGGAAAAGAAAATCTGGTGGTATGATTCCATACTGAGTCTAAAAGTTTCAAAATCAGTGAAGCTAATGGAGTAAAGCAGGATGAGATTGGGGTCCCAATAGATGGGGACAACAAGAAGCAAGTTCCTTCTTTGTCCCCCTTGCAATCATGCCCATAAAAGAAGGAACTGGCTTCTTTTTGTCCCCCTCGCCTCCCCCCGGCCCCACTCCTCCCCTCTCTGTTGGTTCCAGTTAGACTTTAAGAGAATAGGTGATGCTCAATGACTTTAGGACCAATGAGCTACTTTACTGAATCTCAATTGAAATGCTAGTTTTACCCAGAAATACCCTTCCATACAATATACACACTCACAAATCTTATGTGACATGGGTTTTCTTCAGTCTAGCTAAGTTGACATCAAAAATATTAATCCTTTGGGTTGGACAAATGGCTCAAAGGTCTAGAGCAGGAATCCCAGATTCAGTCCCTGCCACTGTAGGGCCTCCCAAATACTGCTGGGAGTGGCCCTGAGCACTTAACCAGGAGTTGACCCTAAGTACCACCAGGTGTGGCCCAAGATTAAAAAATTAAAACAATTAGCCCTTATTCTCCACTGCTCTATAATTCACTTGACATCATAAGACCAGTTTCATCATGTTATCATGACGAATACAGCAATCCTGACCATGCATAGCTTAGCTACAAGATTCTAACTTTTCTTAGGCCATTCATTGTTTTGAGTAAGGTGGGCACACCCAGTGGTACTCAAGGTTTACACCTTTTCTCTGTGCTCAGGGATCACTCCTGGTGGTACTCCGGGGATCATATGGGAGACTGCGGATTAAACCCAGTTTAGCAGCATGAAATGACAGTGCCCTACCTGCTATACTATCTCTCTGGCCCCACCAAGGCCATTTTGTTGTTGTTGTTCACAATAACTTATTATATTCAATATTTCAACACCAATCCCACCACCATTATTTCAAATTTTCCACAGCCACCCAAGTATACCTCAAAGGCAGATGCTAAATAATTTATTTTGTATTGCTTGTTATGAATATTTGGATCAAGATCAGTTGCCTTCTACCTTACACCCCAGCAAATATGGTGTGCTACTGTTGGTATATCAGTGACATAAAGTATGGAATCCAGGGTTCCTAAAATTTTAATTAGATTGCTAGAGCTGGAGTTAAATTTTTAACTGCATGGTGATTTTGGAGTCCAGAGGCATCCCTACAGCTTGTTGTTCTCTTCCGAGATTTATTTAAGAGTCTCTGGATCATAGCCATTAATGCATTTATATGGCAACCAGAGGCAGTTTATGGGCATGATTGCCAGGGGCCTGGAAGCACAGGGAGATGAGGGGGGGGACCCATTCTTAACACCATGCAAGCCTGGAGATTTCAGTCACAAGTCCCACATACCTGGGTTTTTCAGTGGATTCATTCTCACGCGTAGGGGGCTTGGGACGAGCCTGTGAAGGTCAGCCATGAACATGACTGTGATTGGGTTCTGGAGGTTTGAGGCTCTGGAGTTCATCAGAGGCAAGCAAAGGGGCACATCCAGAGGCAAGCAAAGGGACACACCTGTTCCCTTCCGAGGCCCCTCAGTGAAGTCAGCCTGGTGCGGGGTGAGGAGACATCTCTGTGGCGTGCTGCTCTCTTCCAAGATTTATTTGTGAGTCTACCAAGGACATTCTTAATCCTTGTCTTTGTCTCAGTCGCTTCTCTATTTAACAGGCAAGGAATTTTCTCTTTCTCTGGAGTTTTTGTTTTATGGAAGAAACTACCATCATCCAGAAAGATCAATTCACCCAAACATAAAGCTTTCGTCTTTCTCTCTGTTCCTTCCAATGTCCTCTTGGGAGCTGAATATTAGCCAAAAGTTAGGTTGTGCACACTTTAATCAAGACCCACTTATCTCAGGCTCTGCTGGGGAAAAACAAGGATGGCAGAACTGTCAGCACTTTTAACTTTTTTTCTTCTTTTTGTCCATTATGTGAGACTTTCTTTCCCCATGGTCTATGACATCTCATACCAAGCTTTGGGAAGTAAAGTACATTTCTGCTCTGACTTTTCTGATATGTGCAATAGAGTTGCTAGGATATCAACAAGTAGCTTATGTTAACAAACTATCAGTTTAGTAACCAAATGAGAAAGGGGGGCTCAGGGCTTCTATTTCCTACTCATCTGGAAAGAAATACAGTTTTCTTTGTTTCCTCTAGACAAACCAAACTTTTAACAATGCTTGAATGTTAACACAAGCAAAATACAGTGAATGACAAGTAGCACATGAAATGTGATCATTAAATTTGTTAGTTATTCTTAGTTAGAATAGGACAGATTTCTACAAAATCGCTCCAATCTGAGTGACTTCAAACAACAAAGTGTCTTCTTAGTTATCCAATAGGCCCTTCACTTGTCTTGAAGGCCATGTCCGTGGGGAATGCCATGAGTCATCAAGCCCAGAAGGAAAGCAAAATAAAAGAGGCAAGTTCTGTCTGCTCATATGTTATTGGCCAAACCTCTCATGCGTCCACACCTTACTTCTTGGGTAGGTGATTTCATTCCTAAAGTATGCCCAGAAGTAGAGGTAGTAGACTGAGTATTGGTGAGTGGTGATAGTGAGACGAACATCAACAATAATTTGCATATATCTATATCTATATATATATTGCTTTTTGGGTCACACCCAGTGATGCGTAGAGGCTACTCCTGGGCTCTGCACTTAGGAATTACTTCTGGTGGTGCTCAGGGGACTATATGGAATGCAGGAAATCAAACCCAGGTTGGCCATGTACAAGGCAAATGCCCTACTCATTGTACTATTGCGCCAGCCCCTGCATGTATATTTTTAATCACTATCATTTTATTACCCCAACCAACATGTCTCTAAAAATCAAAAATTACACACTTCAGAACTCCTCAGCACAAGAACCATTTTTATTTATTTATGCATTTTAAAGGACTGGAGCGATAGGACAGCAGGTAGGGCGTTTGCTTGCATGTGGCCAACCTGGGTTCAATTTTTCCGTCCCTCTCTGGGAGCCTGGCAAGCTACCGAGAGTATCTTGACCACACGGCAGAGTCTGGCAAGCTACCCATGGCGTATTCGATATGCCAAAAACAGTAACAACAAGTCTCACAATGGAGACGTTACTGGTGCCTGCTCCAGCAAATCAATGAATTCTACAGTGCTACAGTGCTATGCACTTTAAGACAACAATTGGCAAAGAACACACAGGTGGCAGGATGCTCCTGTCTGTAATAATTTAGGCTCCCTCCTCACCCTGCTTCAGCCTTCTCTTGTGTCACCAACTGGGTCTGTACCTTGACTTTGGATCTCTGTTTTTAATGCTCTCTCAGGCTCTCCTCTTGATATTTTGGTTTCTGGCCTACCAATCAGTTTTTGACTTTGTCTTTGTTCTATCTCAGCATTCACACATCCTACAATTTTGCTCTCTGGACCTCCCAACCCCATTCTGCATGGACAGCCCAGTCCTAGAGAGCCCTTTCAAACCCCCCACTTCAATCACAGGAAACAGAGAGAAATCTGGACAATCAGTCGGCCAGAAAGGTTGTGCTGCTACATGCACTGATTGGGGATCACACAAAAAGAACCTAATGTATCTTCCCAAAAAAGTCAGTTCCAGCAATTTCCTGGGATAATAATTGGGTCTCAATGGGGAAGGAGAAGAAGACTGCGTGTCCCTCATTTCCCCCTTTGCAGTTGGCTATTCTAGGTGAGAAAGTTGGAGGAAATGACTCTACTGGCACGAAGCTGCCCCACTTAAAACTTCTCTTATAAAACGGAGTTGCATAAGCTGCAAGAGAAAATAAGTTATATTCTCAGGGACGGATTCTAGTGAATCAGCTCATTTTAGTCTCACATCTTCATCTGTCTCTGAAGTGGCTTATTTAAATTTTAATAGAAAACGTTCCATGTGGGGCTCAAATGGAGAGAATGAAAATAACACTGTTTATCCCCAAGATAAAATTGTGTCGGGAGCTGGAGAGAGAGAGACAGGGGGAGAGAGAGAGAGAGAGAGAGAGAGAGAGAGAGAGAGAGAGAGAGAGAGAATACGATGCTAATTTCCTGAAAACAAACCTCCTATGTCCCACTTCGTAGAAACTGGACAAAGCAATATAAAGTCTATTGTACTGAACAAAAGCAATGATGGTACATTTAGGGACTCACTGTCCCTTTTTATTTGACGTTTAAAAAATCACTCAAAGAGGAAAAGTACCCTTGGGAAAGCAAGAAAAGCTTTCGAAACAAAAATTTACCACTGTCCTGGGGTAGTTGGTGGAGAAAAGATACAGGAGCTAAGAGCGGGCAGCTGGGAGGTCTTTTATGAGCTTAGAAGCAAAAAGCAAATCTGAATTTAGATATAAACTTAGCTGTTTGTCAGCTCCACGATCCTGGCTAAGTCAATGACCAGTGCAGAGAATAGACTCTTACCTCTAATGAATAATAGAGTACTGACAGCTCCGTTATGGTGTTTTCATAGAAAGGAAAGGAAATGACACAGACAATTGTTTGCCTAGTCCAGCCACCCCTGGGTTCCAAATCTGGATGTCCTTCAACACCAGTCAGAGACGGGGCAAACATACCTGGAAGGCCAATTCTGGGTAGCTTCCCTTGTTGACGGGAGATCTTATTGGTTCTCGGTCAGGGTCACTTCTTACTGTTCGTGCTGGAAGCTGCTTTTGCATAAGTACAGAACTCAGGGGCCAGAGAGCTAGTACAGCAGGTAGGGCACTTGCATTGTGTGTGGCTGACCTGGGTTCAATCCTCAGTATCCCACATGGCCCCCAGAGTACCATCAGGAGTATTTCCTGTGTGTAGAGCCAGGGGTAACACTTGGGCATTGCCAGATATGGCCCCAACACAAACCAAATAAAACCTATAGCATTTATTACCCCTCCTTTTTGCTGAAAATGCTGGCCAACCCTTGCTCCCCGTGGTTGTGATGTTTGAGAGTCATTTCAGGCAAGCCTGTCTCTTAAGGTTGGTCCTTACATCCGTCCCCACGGCAGCCAACCGCATCTCCTTTCCCATCATCCTCTATCTCATCTTCTAGGAATTCAATGCCAATCCCCTACTTAGAATGGATTTCCGTTGCTTGTAGGATTAAAACCCCAAATCCCTATGACCCTGGAGAATCAGGTAGCAAACTCCTCACAACCTTTAAGACACCATCTAGAAAGCTCTGTTGGTGTCACACCAACTTATTTCTGGTCATATATTTATTGGAAAGACTTTCTGGCTTCCAGGTCAACACACAGGAAATTCTTGGTCTAGATTTCTCCTTCCATCCACAACCTTTGCACTGAACATTCCCCATGCTTTCTACACCATAGGCATTGGCAGCTGCTGAGACATACATCCCCACCCTAGATCCAAATCATGTCAGGAACCCATGATATATACTCCCATGGCATGAATTACAATAGAAAAAAAACATACTTAATTGTGTGTTGACCACTGCTTTTGGAATAGCTCCCCTGAGATTGGAAACTTTCAAGAGTGGGCTAAAACCCCACCTTAGACCATTTCTGCATTTTCAGCCAATGTAAATCCTTTGCACGTAGTAGTGCCATACTTTAGAGGTGACATCACCAGGAGGAATTGATTTGACATCTTTCCACAGCTTCCCGGCTGTGTGATGAGTTGTGCTTTGGTCACTGCAGACACAACATAGGATTGATGAAGGGCAGTTTGAGGAATGGATAACTTGACATACAGAAAGCACTTAGAACTTTGCCAGGTACCTGTTAGACATGAAATGAGTGTTTGCTGTTTCGACTATGAGAGGTTCTCAAAACGGAGCAAAGGAATGGTTGGCTTTTCTCCTCTTCAAGAAAAAAAAAAAGATGTTTTCAAAGAGTGCTATCTCTGTTTGTTTTCCTTTGTGCATTTTACCACAACTGGCTGTGCTAAGGACTTGCTCCTGACCCTCCTCCTTGCTCCTGGTCCTCTAAGCACTCAGGGATTGTTCCCGGCAGTGCTTAGAGGACCACATACAGTCCGAGGGAAGAAACCCAGTCGGCCAGGTACAAGCCAAGTACCTACCATACTATCTCTTCAGCCCCAAGCAGGAGTGTTATTTAATCTAAGTTAGATTCATCCTGCAGTAACACTAGAGGCTTAATTCCTCCCAAGACGCCCTGTTGTGCGCCCCTGTTTACTCTGGAACATGCTGTCATCTCGCCATCCCCACTCACCAGCACCTTCTAGTCACTGACCACAATTGTTTGCAATTGCTCTTCTCCCCCACAGTAACTAAGGACAATTAGTTGTCCCTCAACATTCATCAAACATGGTTTTATATCTGCTATAACACTCACCCTATTTTATATGCTGCCCTGAAGAAAAACAGAAACTATTTTTGAAACATTGAATTATAATTATTGATCCAGTTTCTAAATCTTTATAATTCGGAAACTTTTTAAGCCAAGACAATGCCCAAAGGAGTGTCCCCAGAAAATACTGAAACTGAATGAAGTCTGTCTTTCTCTCAATTATTAATTTGCCTTTTAATGTTGATAAACCTAGCTTCCAGAAGTAGTCCTAAAGTTACATTCACCAAATCGCAAATATTTGGGTTAAATGACCTCCTGTTTCTATTTTACAACCGAGGAAACTAAGGCTTAAGTGGGTCACGTCTACAATACCACACCAAATCTAACCAATGCACTCATGCTTCTTTATCTCTATGTCTATCTAGTGTTCGGGGACTTGGATGGCTTCTGCAGGGCTCAGGAGCTACACCTGGCTCTGTGCTCAGGGGGCACTCCTGGCAATGTTGGGAAGAACATATATGGTACAGGGGATTGAGCCAAGATTTACTGCATGCAAGGCAAGGACCTTTACTCCCATGCTATCTCTCAAGCCCTTGTTTATCTCTCTAAAGATAACTGAGAGGAAACTTATCTGGTTTTAACTTCTAATTCACTCACTCTTTTTCTCAGATGTGTCTTCAATGGCATGGATGAGTGCAAAGCATAGAGTAAGCACTGTCTAATGGGCCATCATGACCCACGCCTCCCACGGGACTTTAATTTCACTAATTCTATCTCTGCCTCCACAAAATCCCTTTCATGTTTTTCCTGTAGCTGCTTGGTGACAATAGAGGTTTTATTTATTTAATTAACGAAAGGTTTTGTTATTTATTCTACCATAAAATGTTGACTTCATGTCTGACACATGTGCCAATTACATGTTAGACTTTTTTAGTACCTTGCTATTATTGTGTACATCAACATGGAAAGAAACTCGAGATACATTTTACCAGTCGTGACTTTTTGATTGAATGGACAGAGGAGGTATAGTCAGTGTGAAAAAATTAACACTAGCAGTGAGATCCAAGTTCAAAAAGTTTATAAAGAGACTGTCCTGGGAGATCCATTTATTTTTTCCTTGCAGAACTGTAGGGAGAGTTAAAAAAAAATAACAGAACTAGAGGTGGAGGGCACAGGATCTACACACAACAACCGCAAGTATTCAGTGGGAATCAAGGTGACCAGAACATGAGGGGTGCACCTGGAACAAGAATAGTGACAGAGATTGGGTTAAATCTCTTCCTGTGTCCCAGATTAGGGCTAGACAGGTCACGCACTCTGCCTATACGTTTATTTCTAGATCTTCAGGAAAGGCAATAACGCACAGTAAAATTTCCTCAGAACCTTACAGTGGCGGACAGGAGAGCAGCATTCAGGATCTTCTATGGCTTCTGAGTTTAACACACACACACACACACACACACACACACACACACACACATGCACACACATACACACACACCACAAAAATAACACAAGAAAACAAAATATTTATAGGAGATACACACAAAAGATTATTGTTACCTGCACCCATATCCGCATCTATATTTGTAATCTGTTCTTTTATCACCAAGCTTTCTGATGTAATTCGGAGTCAATTTCTGCAGTCTTAGCAATCAGCAAGTGATTTGGGGAAGGCCCTAAAATATGTAAACACACAGTGCTAATTGCTTATTCCCACTCTTCCCCCACCCCTGCCTCTCTCTACCCATACTTATCTTTCCTTTTTCTTGGGACATAGAGTCTTCATTTATACTCATTAAAATGTGTTAATGAGAACTTCGCAGAGAAGAGAATGAGGAAAGAGGAAAGGGGGAAAAACTATCAAAGGAGTGTAGGTTCTATTTAGTAAATAAGACTGAGAAAAGTTAGACAAATTCAAAGTTGTATTTTTTTGGCCAAGAACATAGTATTTCTCCCTATAGATGCTTAACCCTTCTTCCCTAGTTTCAGGAGTTCACAGAACACTCTTGAGTGGCATGAATGGGTTTTCACTTCACTCTTTTGAATACCTACAGGCAGAAAGCTCACAGCTAACTGTGCTGCGAAAAACAAAACTTAAAAATGTGGCACCTTCTGGCACAACTGGACAACCACATGCAAAAAAATGGGTTTAGACCTTGACCTGACACCATGCACAAAAGTCAGATCAAAATGGATTAAAGACCTCAACATTAGACCACAAACCATAAGGTACATTGAAGACAAGGTCGGCGAAACCCTCCACGATATTGAAGATAAAGGTATCTTCAAAGGTGACACGGAACTAAGCAATCTAGTAAAAACAGAGATCAACAAATGGGACTACATTAAACTAAAAAGCTTCTGCACCGCAAGAGATACAGTGACCAGAATACAAAGACTATCCACAGAATGGGAAAGGATATTTACACAATACCCATCAGATAAGGGGTTGATATCAATGGTATATAAAGCACTGGTTGAGCTCTACAAGAAGAAAACATCCAACCCCATCAAAAAATGGGGCAAAGAAATGAACAGAAACTTTACCAAGGAAGAAATACGAATGGCCAAAAGGCACATGAAAAAGTGCTCTACATCACTAATCATCAGAGAGATGCAGATCAAAACAACCATGAGATACCACCTCACACCACAGAGACTAGCACACATCCAAAAGAACAAAAGCAACCGCTGTTGGAGAGGATGTGGGGAGAAAGGGACCCTTCTTCACTGCTGGTGGGAATGCCGACTGGTTCAGCCCTTCTGGAAAACAATTTGGACGACTCTCAAAAAATTAGATATTGAATTCCCATTTGACCCAGCAATACCACTGCTGGGAATATATCCCAGAGAGGCAAAAAAGTACAATCGAAACAACATCTGCACATGTATGTTCATCGCAGCACTGTTTACAATAGCCAGAATCTGGAAAAAACCCGAATGCCCCAGAACGGATGACTGGTTGAGGAAACTTTGGTACATCTATACAATGGAATACTATGCAGCTGTTAGAAAAAAGGAGGTCAAGAATTTTGTAGTTAAGTGGATGGGCATGAAAAGTTTCATGCTGAGTGAAATGAGTCAGAAAGAGAGAGACAGACATAGAAAGATTGCACTCATCTATGGTATATAGAATATCAGAGTGGGAGACTAACACCCAAGAACTGTAGAAATAAGTACCAGGAGGTTGATTCCATGGCTTCGAGGCTGGCCTCACGTTCCGGGGAAAGGTCAACTCAGAGAAGCGATCACCAACTACATTGTAGTCGAAGGCCATATGGGGGAAGGGAGTTGCGGGCTGAATGAGGGCTAGAGACTGAGCACAGCGGCCACTCAACACCTTTATTGCAAACCACAACAGCTAATTAGAGAGAGAAAACAGAAGGGAATGCCTTGCCACAGTGGCAGGTTGGGGTGGGGGGGAGATGGGATTGGGCAGGGTGGGAGGGACACTGGTTTACGGGTGGTGGAGAATGGGCACTGGTGAAGGGATGGGCTCCCAAACTTTGTATGAGGGAAGTATGAGCACAAAAGTGTATAAATCTGTAACTGTACCCTCACGGTGATTCTCTAATTAAAAATAAATAAATTAAAAAAAAATGTGGCACCTTGGTAGTGGGCCTGTGTAGGAAGATTGTACCTCTAAAGCATAAAAATTTATATCTTTTAAGTCAATGTTACCTCAATAAGCATCTTATTTCTTTGTGCTCATATCTACATGGGTCAGTGTTCACAGCCTTCAGTGTTCTAACCTGATGCACAGCACTGGGCCTCTGGTGATTATTCACTAAACATTTTCTATGTGAATAAAGAAAGAGATCAGCTGAATACACAAGCATGATCAAGTCATCTGGGCTCTGAGTCCCTGAGAACAGGAACATGCTTCTTGAAAAGCAACTCAATCAATCCTGACCAGGAGGAGGGAACCCCGCATTTCCTTCCTTGAACATCCCAGTTTGGGGATTCCTCTGCTCTCACTCATCCTGGTAGTTGTCGTCCCTCTTTATTCTCACCCCAATCCTGGACCTTCCTAGTGGTTGCTCACTCTTATCACTGCTATTGAAATGCCATTCATTGAGTCTAACTGTGCCACAGTAGTTCACACCAGGACCCAGCCCTGGGGTTGGAAGTGAGCTATATGCATTTCAGAAAACTGTCTACCATGCACTCACTAGGTTTCAATCTTTGTGACTCTGCCTGTCCACAGTACCCTGTTCATTTTGAAAGAAGGCATAATTGATGTGGTAAGAGGTGTGTGCTTTGAGGGAGATTACCCCAGAGGAAATTGAGGTTAAAGGGAAAACAGACTGGAGGTGGAAAGTTAAGAAAATATTCAGTCGGGCTGGAAAGATAGTAGAGCAAGTTAGGCACTTGAACTTGGGTTCAGTCCCTGGCACCCACATATGGTTCCCAGGGCACTACCACGAGTAATTTCTGATCACAGAGCTGGTAGTAAACCACGAGCATAACAGTGTGGCAGAAAAAAAAAAAACTCAGTTTGCCAAGTTCGAAGAAATGGGTGTGGGAAGTAAGCAGGTAAGGGAAGGGGAGAAAGGAAGAGATGGAAGATTGGTGGACAATAACCTCTTATTTTTTTTTAACTGAATCACCGTGAGATAGTTACAAAACTTTCATATTTGAGATTCAGTCATACAATGATCTAACACCCATCCCTCCACCAGTGCACATTTTCCACCATCAATGTCCCCAGTATCCCCCCCCACCCCATTCATCCTTCCCCCTGCCTCTATGGCAGACAATTTTCCCCATACTCTCTCTCTACTTTGGGGCATTATGTTTGCAATATAGATACTGAGAGGCTCTCACATTTGGTCCTTTATCTATTTTCAGCACACATCTCCCATCCTGAAGGATCCCTCCAACCATCATTGACTTAGTGATTCCTTCTCTATTCCAGATGCCTTCTCCCCCAGCTCATGAGGCAGGCTTCCAACCATGGAGAAATATTCCTGGTCCTGTCTCTACTGTCCTTGGGTGTCAGTCTCATATTATTTTATATTCCACAAATTAGTACAGTCCTTCTATGTCTGTCTCTCTCTCTCTCTGACTCATTTCACTTAGCATGATACTCTTTATGACCATCCTCTTATAAGAAAAATTCATGACTTCATCTTTCCTAACAGCTGCACAGTATTCCATTGTGTATATTTACCAGAGTTTCTTTAACCAGTCATCTGTTCTCGGGCACTCGGATTGTTTCCAGATTCTGGCTATTGTAAATAGTGCTGAAATGAACACACATGTGCAGACATCATTTCTACTGTGCTTGACAACAAACTCTTTTAAAAAATTCCACAGAGATGGCAAGGTGGGATCTGAGTTATTAGTGGTCAGCATAAATGTGTTGGGTGGGATACCAAGTGACAGATAGGGCAGTGAGCAGGGAGTACTTGTTGGGAAACTTGGAAATGACCTTTGATCCTATAGTGTTCTGAATACTAACACTGATAAGAAATGTACTGTGGGCAACCAGTGTTCTTATCTCTCTAGGAATCATATCCTCTTCCCCTGAAAACAAAACCCATCTTTATTCCAGAAAGGCAAGTCATTTGTGAACCAGGAGCACTGGGTCCCTCCCTCTCTTGGTTCTGGGTGAAGAAATAACCAGACCATGTTCCGATTTCCATCACACTGACTCTGATTAGCTCAAGACTGGCCAACTGACTCCAAAAGATCCAATCAGAACGGCTTTCAAAAATGAGATTCCCTCTTCCAAGGCTGAAGTATTAATATTGTGAATATACTCTATTATTCCACACTCCTCGACCCACACACCCTCTGCGATGGCTCCAGGGATCTTTCTTTCATTTTAATAAAAACTCAATGCCAACTAATGTCAAAACTTAAAATATCAAAAAAGTCATTTTGTTTCCCAGTCTGATTTGCCTTTCACAGACCCTAGTCACTTTACCACCCTTCTAGAAAGGGGAAGAATTGTGTAATGCACATGCTTTTTATACCCTCTGAGAAAAGAAATTGGTTCAGCTAATCATATATTATCTTCTTGACATTTGTACTCTGTTACCTAGTCACATGATCTTTTTTTTTTTAATAAAAATTTTATTTTATTAAATCACCGTGTGGAAGATTACAATGCTTTCAGGCTTAGGTCTCAGTTATACAATGCTGAAACAACCATCCCTTCACCAGTGCCCATATACCACCACTAAAAAAACCCACACAGTACACCTCCCATCCCGCCCCCCCACCCCCTACCTGGAGTACCCCACTAGATTCAGACCTACTGTGAAGACAAATAAGGTCGAGAGGCCTCAGTAGCGGCCGCGTGGTTTTGAATTTCTGTACTTTAACACAAAGTCCAGGGAGATTTCTTCCAGATATTGGATCATTGCAGGCTTGAAAACCCAATCTGTGGTCGTCTTAATATGGCGGACACCGCGCCCTTCATCCCCGGAGAGAAAGAGGCGAGAGAGAGAGAGAGAGAAATACCTTTCCCCTCCTGGGCGGGCACGGGGCTGAGGCTTAGTTCCCAGGCTGGAGACATTCTGCAAGGAGTTGTTGCCCATGCCGAAAGAGGTTTTGCTGGGTCTGGATTCACGCTTGTGCAGCTGTGGAGAGGCCGCACACGCGTGCGGCCTCCGGGATCACATCTCGGCGGTCTCACATGGTCTTTTAAAGATATAATACCAGATGAAGTTTATTTACACCACAAATCCAAAACCCATACCTCTGAAAAATACTACTAATTTTCACCCAATGTTTCTTTTTCTCTTATTCTTACAATTATTTATTCTCTATGATGAGAATGTTTTTTGGAAAGGTCTGGGGGAATTGGATCATACCTGGAGGGGTTTAGGGTCTATGCCTGGCTCTGCACTCAGGGATCACTTTTGGAGGTACTCAACAGACCCATTTGTGGCACTAGGGATCAAACTGGGGTGTGCCACACTTAAGGCAAGAATCTTTTTTTTTTTTTAAGAAGAAAAAGTTGATTTTATTTTATTTTTCCTTATATATGCAGCTAAATCTAGTACATCCAGTAGATATCCAGAATATCAGGATTTACCTTACATCAATAAAATCTAAATGTTACATCTCTTAAATACACATATCCAGTTATGTACAAATCTCATCATTGGTCAACTTCTTGAAGCTTATTTAAAAATAATTATAAATTCTGAAAAGTAATATACTATGAAACTCTGTTCTACAGTAACATAAAAACCATATAGTCTTAGATGAATTAAAAGTATAAACATTTATAAATTACTGTAGTGTCAATACTGCCCCATCATGAAAGAGTTATTTTTGTAAATCAGAGCCTGATTTCTTCAAGTACCAAAATTTTTACTTCATCATTTTCATGAAAAGTTCACAAAATGTAACATCCTGAGTTAACAAAATCCTTTATAAGTAAATCCTTTACAACTGAATTTAACAAAATCCTTTATAACTAAAAAATCATTCTGAATGCCAATGATTAGGTGACTTGATGATCGAAACTATATATGAAGCAGTTTACTTTCTTCTAAATTAGTGGCTGAATACTGGGATCACTTGCAGTTATTCTGTTTCTTCTTGGCAGTTGTTCCACCACTCCACCAATGAGTTTTTCAGTATCTGTCACTCTCTTACAACTAGAAAAGGTTTGGTTTTGATTCTTAGCCTCCATGTATATGACAGACAGAACCTAATCGCTGCTAGCTTTGGCTCCAAGAGGAAGTGGTACTTACACAGTGAGTGCTGCTGGGGCCAGAGAGAACTAGAGAGGCTACAGTATTCTCTTGGCTGTGACCATGCCCTGTCCAGCCCTGGGCACAGCCAGGAGTGATTCCTGAGCAAAGAGCCCCAAGTCAGTAAGGCAAGAATATTAACCTCTGTACTAGAGCTTCAGTTCCTGGAAACTGCCCCCCCCAGCCCCCAGCCCCTGCCCAAAATTAGTCTAAAGATTTGACAATGGTTAAGGGTGAACCAAAACCACCGTATTATTGTAGAATTGAGAAAACATCCACCACGCTTACTGCATTAAATGCAGAGAACTATGCTAAATTTGAGAATGGAAGAATGGTTGAGGACTTGTTCCCTGATACTCAGTACTTATATTCTAAAAGGAATCAACTCTGCTTTGCTCAATTGGGGAGCATGTATTTTTTTTCTACAGAACCTTCAAATTTTGTGGTTTTGTATAAAATGTCATTAGACAATTTCCATAATACAAATGGATAAGCCTGGTGTTCATATGGCTATCAAAAACCCATTATCAGGGTAGTGTAATTTTTTAGGAATTTGAAGAGGCACATTGAGAAACTGATTGGAGATGAATTGGGCAGGAGTATTTAAATAAAACCAGATTTTGTTTTTTTGGGTTTTTTTTTCTTTTTTGGGTCACACCGGGCAATACACAGGGGTTACTCCTGGCTCTGCACTCAGGAATTACTCCTGGCGGTGCTCAGGGGACCATATGGGATGCTGGGAATCGAACCCAGGTTGGCAGCGTGCAAGGCAAATGCCCTACCTGCTGTGCTATGGCTCCAGCCCCAAAACCAGATTTTTGAAAATGCTACAACCTAAACAAATTATGCCACTAGAGTTTTAGGAGAAATCAGGAAAATGGCAAGAACTTTTGCTAAAGTTACAAATGATATTCAGAAAGTCTGAGCTAATCAAAATTATTCCTCATATTTTTCTAGGTTTTTGCCATAGCAGAGGTTTCACTCCGACTTTTTTGTGAATTAGGAAAAACAAAAACTATTATTTCAATCCCCGTTGAACAACTGGTAAAATTGAAGTGCAGAGTGATTATGCAAATGTCCAAAATTCAGACAAGGGAAAGTATCAAGCAGCTCTCTGCTCCTCTGTTTAGTGTTGGCATAAAAGAAGGGGAATAAAACCAGGCATCTCAGACATGTACTAACGCAATGACCTTGGGCTGTTGCTTTATCAATTTGACATTTTTTGTTTTCTTGATTATCCTTGATTATTTAAAGCAAGCGTTTATTTAAGAAGGCAATGAGGGAAGCACCCTGTTGTGGTTGAAATGAAGTATTTATTTAAGGAAAAGAGGAAGCAGGAAAAACACTTCCTCAAGTGCTGGCAGTGCGGTGGGGATCTTAGGGGAACACCTCATTTTAACATTTTAACAAGCTTTATCATTTGTGTAATATTGAAAATATTTACAGGAAAGTTATAGAAGGGGTATTGAATAAAATCACTTTAATAGAAACCCAATGTACATTGTGTGTGTGTGTGTGTGTCTGTGTGTGTGTCTGTGTATGTGGACAGAGTCAATACTCTGCTTCCTTCTCTTGTACATTACTAACTGAAAATGTGCTAAAATTGTCACTTCAGAGTCATAATCAATATTTATGTATTCACATTATTTAATTGTTCACATAACATAGACTGAAAACATACATATTCCTTATATATTAGTAATCTATATCTATAACTACAAAATAGAGAAAGAAGTACAATATTCTTAATGCCAAAAGCAAATTCTGAGGCTGCCTAGGTGACTATTCTGCAAGATCACTTATTTAGCATGGGAACATGGATAAATTTAGTTGATTCTTCTATGCCTCATTTTCATTCTAGTAAAACAGGGAGTTTTCATTTCTTATGGATTCTGAAGCAAATGATTGCATAGTTACTGTCAACAAAGCAACAGAAATAAATTCCTCCATAGCCCTGAGGTCCAGAGTCTGAGATGGAGGTGCCAGCAGGGCTGCACTCCTGCTGAGGGGGCGTAAGGGATGGTGTGTTTCCTGCCTTCTCCAGCATCTGAGCTCACAAGTTCCTTGGTTTGTGGCCCAATCACTTCACTCTCATGTCCACAAGTGACCTCCTCCTCCTTCCTCCAGCTCTCTGCTCTGTATCTTTCATAACATTTGTTATTGATAGTCGTGGTAATCCAGATAAGAATGTCAATATTTTAATTATGTCTGCAAAGACCTTTTCTCCAAAGTTGCAATCATAAATCCCAGTTATTAGGATGTATCATTGGTGATTCTTTGGGGGAGCCACCAGTCAGTGCACTACAAGATGCTATAAAAGTTTGCTTAGCTCTTCTATTAATTGAGAAAACTGAATTAGAAGGTGCATTTTAAAACTCTCAGAAGTAGAGAGTAAATGACCAATAAATGATAGCTACTATGAGTGTTGTTATGTTTCATAGTGACTATTTCAAGTTTGGCTCAAATGGAGATTTTAATATTTGATTTTTTTCTTTTCTTTTCTAATTTTTTTATTGAAGTACCATGATTTACAGTTTTCATAGTTGAGTTTTAGACATACACTATCATAGCACCAATCCCACCACCAGTGTCAACTTCCCTCCATCGTTGTTTCCAGGTTTCCTCCCATATTCACCCTCCAGCCCTCCACCCACTCCAGCCTTCCCTCTTGACCCTCTTGACCGGCACCTCTCTAAGCCTGATTGTTAAAGTCTGAGTCTCTTGATTTCAGCATTGTTAGCTGTGTGGTTTAGATATTTGTCTCTATCATTCCTTAATACCACCTTTGTACCTTAATCATCTGATCTGACCCTCCGTTGCTTTTCATCTGTCTCTTCTTCTGGCTTTCTTTTCTTTTTCAATTTGCTCTCCAGGTCAAAAAAGTTAACTGAGACATATTGCTGACTTGAGGGTTTCAATAGGCTTTGCTCATTTTGACAAAAAAATTTCAATTCACCAGAATTCCCATCACAATGAAACTTAGCAGCGCTTCCATTCACGGCTATTTCCAGAAGAAAGACTATCCATGCCAAAATCAAATAGTTCTTGTTTTTTTGATAGTCCTCCAAAAGTGAGCACCTTTATTTGAATAATTTGGAAACATCATGTGCTTAATGATCATAGATTTGGAAAAGTGATATGAGTAACACCAAATAACCACCCTATGACAAATAAATGACTTTTCTAACATCACTCTTTGAATTGAAGACAAAGGAGAGAGAAGGACCCAGGTCTCAAATTCATCCCCATCTTATTTTTCATTCACAATAATTGTCTTTACCATTTCCTGCATTCAAACCATGAACATAAATAATAACATCACTGTCACTGTCATTGTCACTGTCATCCCGTTGCTTATCAAATTGTTTGAGCGAGCACCAGTAACGTCTCTCATTGTAAGACTTATCGTTACTGTTTTGGGCATATCTAATATGCCACGGGTAGCCATGTGGGCACAATACTCTCGGTAGCTTGCCGGGCTCAGTGTTAAAAATGATGAAGGCCCCAAACTAATTTACTGATATAACAAAACCGTTTTGTCACAACTTTGTGTACTTTATTACAGATAATAGCTTCATAAGTGTATAAGACACTTATATTTGGTAACAGAAAAAGGAAGAAGCAGTGGGGTATATTCCAGCCACCTTATTTTGATATTCAAGATCCTCTATAATTTACTCCATAGCCAGTTTCTCTTCATTTCAAATACCTTCTACTCCAGTTGAGTAAAGCTTCACTAACCCTGTGCCTATTCCATGCTTTTCCCAGACCATGCTTTAATTCCAGTTCTTGTTCTTTGCTATCTATAACACCTTATATTCCATTTTTACACCCCAAACTACCTTCCTTGAAGCCTCAACTCAAGTGCTGGATGAATGATCCAAACAGTCTTCTTTGTTTGCTCCTTTCCAAAAGTGATGTTTCTTCTCTACGAACCCTAATTGTGTATTTTTATTCCTCTATTGTGGTATAAGTTTACCCAAATTTGCATATTTCCTATATTCCCTTTTTATTATCCTTAATTTGCTAATATATCAGAGACATTCATGAGAATTAAGCAAATAATATTGATGTATTTATTGCAAAGTGGAAAATATCTCTTTCCCAACAAGCAACCATGGCCAGACTTTCTGCCAGAGGCTAAACATGATCTAGATACCTCAACCACCATGAAATCAACCAGGGTGGACATGCCAACAAACCTGGATTAGCCAAAAAGGGACACCAGTGATATATTGGCTCCCAGTAGTTCACAGTATTCAAATGTTCACATCTCAGGATCTGAAGAGCTAGACAACCTCGTACTTGTAGCTTGAAATAAACTTTTGTGGGAGTATTTACACCACGGAAACTGGCCAACACTTTAATTCAGGACTCCCCTCCACTGTCGTGACCCACAGTCAATTTGTTATTGAACATGTTCCACCTCACCAGTGCTGCTAACAAATCAAATCTGCTCTCTTGGCAGTGTGTGACCTACAGGCAGCATCAGAGTCCTCGAAAGAGACACAAACAGAATAACTCAGAAGAGAAGGCTATGAGCAGGAGGCACTCGGCTGCAAAAACCACGAGGCAAACAGGCAGGAGTTGAAATAATTTAATCAGCAGTAGCGGGTTCAGTGGGAGCAGAAGCAAGACTGGTGTGACTGTTGTGATGACAAATTCCCAGGGTAGGAAACAGATGCTCCACCTTGGGACGATGACTAATCCCGGTTCCTATGGCTGCACTGGTCCCCCGAGGCCTCTGTGAAATCCTGCTCTTCTAGCTCTGCTCTGTTGCTGCTTCTGCAACCAACTCCTGCTCACTCCACCTTCCCATCAGCCATCAAAAACACATCTGCCTCCCAGAAGACCTGTAGCCCAAGGAACACAGCAGAGCAAGCAAGTCACTCAGCACATCACATTTGGTCACACAATTTATTTTAGTTAGGTTTTTTTATAAAGTTGTTCACAATAATTTAGTATGGTCAACATTTCAATACCAATCCCACCACTATTACACCTTCCCACCACCATTATTTCAAATTTCCCTACCACCACCCAAACCTGCCCCAAAGGCAGGTGCCAAATAATTGATTTTGTATTGTTTGCTATGAATAATCCACAAAAAATGATACAAAAGGGTTTCCTTAGAGGAAAATGTGTGAAAATTGTTGTATCTCACCTTGGAGCTATTAAGCCCCTGTAGAAGAGATCACTCACATGTTGTTACAGGTTGAGGACCCAGTCTACTAAGTACTAATATATATACATATACATATATAAATATTTTAATCAAGTTTGGTTGCCTTCTACCTTGCACCCCTCAAATGTAGTGTGGCCACACATTAACCCTCCCCCTGGTGAATACCCGTCAGAGTTATACTCTAGAGTTGACCATCTATAGAGATTGTCAATATCTAGTATCAACTGGATCTTCAGAAGAAGATGCTGAGATTTGGATCATGAGTGAGACTTGCCCAAAGACAGGCAGCAAGGAAAGAGCTGGGCAAGCCAGGAGGTTTTTCTGTTCCAGCCTCTGGACTCAGGGCTCCGCCCACCTTGGCCCGGGTGAGAAGAAGAGCTCATCTAAGTCAGAAGTGCTCTGCCTTTTACCCTGCCCAGAACACAGCCTATGTATGAGTCACAAGCAAGTAGGTCAACAATTGGAATGTCAGGGAATTAAAAAAAAAAATTGAGGGAAAATTCAGAAGAAATAAGAGATCATGAGGAAGTATGATTTGGAAGTTTGAAGGCTCTATATCACAAGAAGATCCAGTATGTAGCCACACATCTATGTAATAGCATATGATTATATTTCAAATATATCGTATGGCTCCAACACACCTGGTGAAAGCCTCTCCTTCATCTTGGTTGTGGGAACTGGGGCAGGCGACTGTCCCCTCTGGATACTCATCCATGTAATGAACATTCATTTCTCAGTTGACTTCCTAAGATTCTGATACAACATAATAAGAAAATGCATGCAAAAGTACTTGACACAAAGCTCTTGCCATGGAGCGACATTTGAGATACATGATAAATAGCTCTTCTTTTAAATAAAGTAAGAAAAATGATGAAGAGTGATTTTAATTAATCTGACTATGTACTTAAAAATACACCGGCCGCTAATGAGGAGATACATGAATCTGTGGTAGCTTGTGCATGCAGTCTGCTTTCCAAAAACAAAAAAAATGGGGGGGGTTGGAAACATGCAAGACTCAAAATTAAACATCTTTAAATAAAACATAAAGCGAAAGCAGCTGCTGCTGGAACTTGGTCCCTAGGCGGATTTGATTTTTGAAAATGACAAAGAGGCCAAATTGCACTTCGATTCCTGGGCGGCGTGAGAGTCAGGGAAGTGATTGCTTTCCTGCTGGAGGGAGAGATGCGGATGCTTAAACAAAGGACATCGTATGCTGGACACACAGCTCTCTGGGTCCCGTAGCCAGCAGGGAATTCTGCAGCCCCGTCACAAACAGCATTGCTGAATTTCCTTCCATTTTCTGAAATAGCAACCATCACAAATGAGACACCCTAATGGGCGCCATGAATGCGAAAAGAGCAAATTCATTAGGCTGATATAGGATAACACTCTTGGCTGTCGCAGAGAAATCACCTCTATTTGTAGAGACCTCGGTATGTGGCCTTATCACTTCCTAATAGAGCTTCTGCTAATATATTACCGGCCAAGACCAATTCCACCTGGGAGATGAGTTTCTCGTGCTGTGACCTAGAAATTAGACCCAGGCTATCTGTAAGAGATCTTTGGGAATATAATTCAAATAGGATTCTTTCTAGATACAATTTTTCAAGTTAGTAAAACAAAACCAGAGAAAACACATCAAATAGAGGCCAGAATCAAATCTCCCAGCAGATGCCTCCCACTAATACAATCACCCCCTCAGTGTCTGTGCTTTCCAGACTTGGGGGTTTTGTTTTTGTCTTAAATGGTTCCTTTAACTGAGCACAAGCCAGAACATCTATAGCATTTAGCAAAGTGAATTTTCAAGAACTAAGAGGGCACCGGTGAGGTACAGTAAGAAAACAAGGTGATCTGAAGTGTGTCCTTTTCAGCTCATGTGCCTGCCAGAGAGCACCAGGAAGAGTATCTTAGAGGCGACACTCTCTGAGGAGAGATGATGAATGCATGCCTGTTCTTCCGTCCCTCGTGGGCCAGCCCAAGAGAAGAATGAGAATAAGCACTCTATTCTCAGCCCTGGATTCCCTTCCTGCGTCCCTCACCTCCTCTCTTCCTTGTTCCCAGACACCCTGGCAGAGCGAGCTCAGTTCATTCGCCGGTTCAGGTTTGGTTCATGCCTGATAGGGCTTCTTCACTTGGAGGATAAAAGACATCTTCCCATCCAGTTTAGGGATAACTACTGACTCCTCCTTCTCAAGCTTTGCCTGGCATGCCCCTCTGCAAAGAACCCAGAGCTAAACTTGATCCCACCTACTAATCCCCCATGCCACCCCCCTAACATAAATATGGAAATGAGGATTATCTTGCAGAGGTCTTCTCAACTATTCTATTTTTGTTTTGTTGGGAGTGGGGACAGGAGGGTCACATTCAGCTCTGCTCAGGACTTAATCCTCCTGGCTCTGTGCTCAGGAGTCCCTCTTTTTTTTTTTTTTTTTTTGCTGTGCTACTATAAATTTTATTTATTTTTTATTTTTTTAATGAATCACCGTGAGCTATAGTTACAAAGCTTTCATGATTGAGATTCAGTTATATAATGTACAATTCACCACCACCAATGTACATTCTCCATCACCAATGTCCCCAGTACCCCTCCCACCCCTCTCTCCCTGACCCTTTTTCTCTATGGCAGACAATTTCCTTCTGTCTCTCTCCTTTTGGGCATTATGGTTTGCAATACAGGTACTGGAGAGGCCATCATGTTGGGCCCTTTATCTACTTTCAGCACACATCTCCCATCCCCAGCGATCCCTCCAATCATCATTGACTTAGTGATCTCAGGGGTCACTCTTAATGGGGCTCTTAAGGATCAGAAGTGGTGCTGGAGATGGAACCCAAGAGGGTGGAGTGCAAGGCAAACACCTTACCCACTGTACTAGCTCTCCATCCCCAACTATACCAATGTTGGCATTCCTGTTCAACGCCTTCCCACGGGCAAGACTCGACAGTACAGAACCAGGAAGCCTGGCCTGCACCACCACTCATACAGAGCAGATGGGCCAGGGTCATCCAGGGAGCAGAGAGACCCTTGGCACGCATGCGCAGTGCTGTGAGGGCCCTGGTGCGTTCATCCCCACACTCCCCGCTTCCCCTAGGGTTTCCAGGCTGGGGTCAGGCATTGAAAGGGTCACAGTGAAGAAAGGGGATCTTTAACGAGTTGGAGAAATGATCTTGCAGTCTGGGGCTCAGAGAGGAAATGGACTAGTTTAGGTCTCCTGTTCAGACATAAGTTCCCCCCAAATCCCCTCCTCCCCAACCCCAAGGAGGAGGGCACGGGTGGTTCCTGGAGGACTTTCTGGGATGCTCAGAGACCCTGAGCTGTCTACAGGAATAAGAAGGAAGATGTGGAACCATGAATAAGGAAGAGTCAGTGACAGAACTCTCCCTGTGCTCCAAGCAAGAAACAGAACAGACCCTGAGCTCAAGCTTGGGAAAGAATAGTGGTGTGGTTTCTACCCTATAGTTCCCAAGGTAGAACTTTCTGACACCACAGACCTCCAATATAGTCTACCTGTCCACTGTGTGAACTTCTGAAATAACATCCTGAACAAGAGCTGGTAGGCAAAGAGACCAACAAATAAATATTTGTTGGGTGGGTGGATGGATGGCTGACTGGATGGAAGGGTGGATGGATAAGTGAATTGCTGCTACAAGATTACATCATGATTACTGAGTCTCAGAAAGTAATATGAAAAGCAGCATCCCTAGAGTAGTATCTGCTTCAGGAAGGACAGTTCCAGAAGCAAAGATAGAGACGGCTAAGCCAAGAGCAGCTCACTGGCCTGACCTCACTGTCCAGCTGCCCCCTGTGCCTTGACTGGGTACCACACTAGGACTATTCAGGCAGGTTTTGTCCTTAGGAACCTATGAAGAACACTGGGCTTTTACAAGTTCTAAGGACCTCAGGATTTCTTGAAGAAATTATAAACTACAAGAGCTCTCAGATGTCTTTGCAAGTCAAACATCCTGGCAACCACACACACACACACACACACACACACACACACACAATGAATGAGTTAAATTCATCTCTTAAAGGACAGAGCAGAAATTCCATTTTAATAGAGTTTTGTATATCATGATATATATTCCTAAAATCAGGGATGCCGTCTCATTTGCCAAGGCATCCAAAATCAGATGGGCCAGATACGTAATGCGATTTGGAGATGACCACCGGACTAGAGTTGTTACCACCTGGATTCCATGGGATGTCAAAAGAACGCCTGGCTGCTCACCTACAAGATGGTCAGACTTCTTCGTCAAGACCCTGAACGAATGGTTTGAGGCTCTTCGTGTTCCTGGAGCAAGCAGACACCATTGGGCTACACATGCACTCTACAGGGACGAATGGAGACGTTACTGGCTCCCGCTCGAGCAGATCAATGAGCAACGGGATGACAAGTGATACAAGTGATATTCCTAAAACAGAAATGTGAAGGAAAATTAAAAAAACAGAAAATGATATGATGGGCAAAAGTTGACAAAAACCAAAGTAAATAGAGCCAACATGACATCAGGTCACTTAGTCTAACTTTACAATCGCCTCTCTGTTGCTCATGGGATTTTATCAACACAACATATCTTTAAAACTAAGGATTCCATAAAATAATATGAGACTGACACCCAAGGACAGTAGACACAAGGGCCAGGAAGATTGCTCCATAGTTTGAAGCCTGCCTCATGAGCTGGGGGAGAAGGCAGGTGGAATAGAGAAGGGATCACTAAATCAATGGAGGGATCGTTCAGGATGGGAGATGTGTGCTGAAAGTAGATAAAGGACCAAACATGATGGCCTTTCACTACCTGTATTGCAAACCAGAATGCCCAAAAGTAGAAAGTATGGGAGAAATTGTCTGCCATAGAGGCAGGGGGAGGGTGGGGAAGTGAGGGGGGGATACTGGGGACATTGGTGGTGGAGACTGTACACTGGTGGAGGGATGGGTGCTCATTCATTGTATGGCTGAAACTCAAACATGAAAGCTTTATAACTGCATCTCATGGTGATTAAAAAAAACATTAAAATTAATTAATTAAAATCTAAATTACAAAAAATACCCAACTAATGATTCCTTGATGTCCAGTTATTCTCATTGGCAGTTAAGACAGAATAAAGTAGGGCAATTAACATTATCACTTAACAAAAAAGGACCAAAATAAATTGACAATATAAGTACAAAATAATAAAAAGTTAGGCCACTCAAAATTTCTTTTATAAATAAAATAAAACGAAGACATGCCATGTGGCAATAATAAGTATAAGAAAGGGATCTTATACTTAAGATGGCCTATCTCTGACCTAGTCCAAAGTTCTCAAGGATCAGCGCTGAGGCCTGCGGAATTTCTGGAATCTGCTCAGGGACATGCCACCAGACCCCTAATGCTCCTGGTCTTTTGTACACAGCCCGACAATTCAGCTCCTGGAAGTGTAAAACCTGTTGCAACAGGCTGAGGGATCAGAGGCCCTTAGACTTGTGGTCAGCTACGTGGTCCGGTCACACTGACACCATCCGCAATGATATGGGGTCTCCCCCCAACCTGGACAGTGAAACAGTAGATGCCAGCGTCCTTCACGGGGTTCTAGATGACAGGAACCACAAGCAATAGAAAAACAGGCTCGCCTGGCTGGGGGGTTGGACAAGCAGACCACCTCGAAGTTCAGAGGCGAGCTGTCTTGAGGTGCACTGAAGCTAGGAGAACTCCGGCATGATTCCGAAGTTGCAGCTGGGGTTGGATCCTTTCTATGGGAGAACTTCTGTCCTGGTTGCCATCGTCTGATCAGGCTGACTCACGGAAGTAAAGTAACTCACCATCCTAGCCTCACTTCTACTAGTATGCAAAAAGTTTCTGCGGTAGCCGGGGAGGGGAGATCCTTGGATTTCTGTGTCTGAAGAGACCAACTTCCTGACCTTCATTCCAGACTCTAGCAAGAACGAATGAATATTTCTGGCTGGGAGACTCATCAGGCTTTGGCAGGGGAAGCAGGTGCAAACCAGCTTCCGAGGACTTGGCAAAATGGCTGATGAATCCCCGAGTGGCCAAGGCTGCCTGTAGCGACTTCTCCTTGCAGTTCCCTTCACCTGACCCCTGCACCAACTCCCAGTCCGTTTGTCTAAGTGCCCTGCACCTTGTATAGGGTGATGAAGACCCAGTTCATCACACCCAGTGAATGGATGTTTTATCTCCAGCTGCTCCTCTTGCCCGGACTTGTGCGAGGCCGGGCCGGGTTACTAGACTCCATCTAAGCTGCAGTGAATGTCTTTCCCGCCTCCAGCTGTGTATCCTTTCTGCTTTGCTGCATTTTGGTGTCATGGGAAAATGCTCACACACCCCTTTCCTCATTGGCCTGGCAGTTCTCCGAACCACCTGTGGGAACCATGGCTTGGGTGTCCCCCAACTATGTTCCAGCACTGGTTGGGGCTTGGGGGGAGGGGCGGGGCACTCAGTAGGTTGGAATCATTGACCCAATCATGCTCAAGTCTGAGACACTAAAATCTTTTCCTTCTCTTCTTGCTTTACTTGAACTTCAATCACAAGGAAACTTGTATTTTCCAGATGTGGAACATCTGCTTTATTCATTGCCCACACGCCCTTCAAAGAGTCTGCCGTGGACTGTGTGCAGGCTGCTTTGTTTCGGGGTCCCTTATCTGGAAAGTGGGAAGGGCTCATACTTGGTCATCAACTCCTTGTAAGGATTAGGTAAAATTTAGGAGCTTAGGTCTTCAGCGTAAGTGTTCCCTGGACAAGTCCTTTTCCTCAGCCCTAACCCTCCTAGTGTCATCAAACTCCACACATCCCCTTGAGACACCTTTAGCTCTGCAACTGGCAGAAGTGAGCTCTGGAGATCAGTTTCTCTCCCCTGGCTTTGGGGTGGTGGAAGCTGCAGGGTGCATAAGGAAGTACCTGCTTCGCTCCCAGATTCATCCCTTAGTAAGTCGGGCCAGTATTTCACAACAGAGGACAGACAGACAGGTCAGGGCAAACAGGTCTCTGAGATACCCAGTCCAACAAGGACAGGCAGGCCAGAGCGAGCCCTGGGGCCACCTGCCCGGCAGCTGGGAGGGTCACCGAAGAGGAGGGGAGGGACGCAGGGGCGGCCGCACCAGAGGGTGTGCAGCAGAGTTCTAAGGAGAAAGATTGAACCTGAACCAGTTGGATGGAGAGGAAGGAAAAGCCACATGAATGTGCAGGACAGACTTGGAGGGTCCATGAAGAACTGCACCCTTGGGGTGAGCCCATGCAGAGCCACGCGGCTGTGAGGGAGAGAGGTTGGCGGCTGGACAGAGGACAGCAGAGAGTGCTCGCCTCGCATGCACGGTCCCAGTTCCATCCCCGCATCCCACACAGTTCCCGGGCCCTGCCAGGAATGACTCCTGAGTGCAGAGCCAGGAGGAAACTGAACATTGCCAGGTCCAGAAACAGAGACAGACAGACAGACAGACAGACAGACAGACAGACAGACAGACAGGCAGGCAGGCAGGCAACTCCACCCCAGCTGCTCTGTTGAAACCACTCTCTTCTCCCACTTGGGATCTTGCAACTGTTTTTCAACTGTCTGCTTTTGACCTTGGTCCCTCGCCTACTCACCCACAGAATCAGACACAGCCCAGAAAGACGTGAGTCCTCTTATGTCACTCCAGTGCTCAAAACCCTCAAGGTCCTCACAATGACTTTCACAGTCCCCTGCGATCTGTCTTCCAGCCCTCAGTCCTCCCTGTGTGTTCCCAGGATGCTTAGGCTGTTGCAGCCCAAACTGCCACCTTGCCTGTCCACACATGGCCACCGCCAGAGAGACTTGGTCCTGGATGCTCCTCCCCCTGGAATGTTCTTTCCTCTCTTCTCAAAGAGGCCCTTCCTGCATATCCTATTTTCTCCTGCTTCGGGCCTCCAGCTCCAGAGATCTTCATCTCTGATTCCCGATGTTTCTCTTTTGTCTCCACATGTTAGGTTTGTTTCTTGTCACTCCTGTGTTTTCTTGTCCCTTTGTTTGTTTGGGGACCACGCCCAGTGTTGCTTGGGGGCTATTCCCAGCTCAGGAATCTCTCTAGCTTTGCTCACAGGACCACGAGGAGGGGCACTGAGCTGGGTCTCCCACACGAAAGGCACATGCTGAGTCATCTATCTGGCCCTGATTTTACACTGTTGTTTACATGCCGTCCTGTGCATTGCATCACTAGAGGGTCAGTCTCACAAGGACTACAATCTCTTTGCTCCATGTTATGTTCTGAAGTCTGAGAACAGTCCCTGACAAATAGTGACGTGTTCTATAATCATCAGTCAAATGAATCATTGGATGGATGAACGAAAAAAGATAATGAACTTTTTTTTATAATTTAGAAAAGAGAAAAACCTTGGGAGTCAGATGGACTTGCAGTTTGAATCTACCTCCATGCTGCTCTGTTTTGGATAATTTTCTAGGCTCACCTGTAAATTGGAAATTAGAAACCTCAGAAGATTGCAATGGGGATTGACTTGGAAAATTGTGTAATATAAATTTATAAATTGCTTAGCATAAAATAGCCTTTAAGTAACTATATTCTTCTTTAAATATGTTTAGGGGTAGCATTAGACTACCTAGGGAGTAAGGTTGCTTAGTTTCTATATTTGGGGCTAAGGCAATCCATCCACATTAGTCAATTGCAGTTTTATGCCAGTTACTGTACTAGACCAATAAGAACAGGTAGGAACACAGCTATGTTCTCAAGGATCACAGAGTCCTTGAAAGAAACAGATCCATCAGTTTAGAGTGGGAAATGTTCCATTAGGTACATATAGAAGGTGTTACAGGAGAGAGAAATGCAGCAGAAATCAACTTGGAAAAAAAATTTGAAATAACTTTAGAGTAACAAGAAACTGCTAAGTAGTAGAGAAAGTTCCCCAGCTTCCCAGGGGTGGAGATTTTACATAGCCCTTAGCTAGAAAATTAAATCAGCCCCAAGAAATTAACATTGGTCAGTTTCACCTACCAATCTTACTCCATTTGAGCAGTGTTTAAATGTATTGTCTCTCTGTATGTAGTAACAATAAGAGATTTATGACCCAAACAGTTAGCTCTTAAAGAAAAATCAGAACAGATTTCACAAAGGGTTTAACAGGATCTTATTTATTGCTCTCGTCTTTCTGGACACCAGGATTGAATTTTTCTATTTAACAGATAATATAATGAAACTCAAACAAACTAAATGATATAGAGGCCAAGACGATCAAGTTCCTAAGTGCAGGACTGGCATCTCGAGTTTTCTGACCCTCAGCATGTGTTGTCATGGAAACCCTTCAGGTTGGTGTTGGGGCGCAGCAGGGCCGTTTGAAAGCGCTACTTCTCAGGGCTTTGTCTTCAAACTTAACTTGGCACCGACAGCTTTTTGCTTCCAGACTGCTATTCGGAGGTGCCAGCTTGCTCTCTTCCTCCCTCCTGCCCTAAATATCTGTACCCTTCACCATCTTTTATAAGCAAGAAAAAAAAGAACCTCTATTATTTCAGCATTTCTGGGGGAAGATTCCCTAGGAATCCCTCAATCTCTTTTTAAGTTTCCAACCAAAGCAACTTCTTTGTCGAGTCAGTGAGAATCCTGCAGAGCAAAGAAAGCAACAAGAGTTCTTAAGTGGAATACAGGAAGAAAGACTCCAACAGCCTGGAAACGATCCTGCAGAAAGGAAGTGACCGGTGTCCTCTCCCAAGCCACTTTTTGTTGTCCAATCTGCCTGAAAGCAGGTATGGATCTTGACCCAAGAAGAAAGGGCTTTTCAGTTCAGAGAAGTAATCCTGCTACTGATAGACCAAAGCAGATGGGAAGTATTTTATGGTAAGAGAGTGTCCCAGGGCCACGAGATAGTACAAAGGTCAAGGTGAGGCTATGACACTGGCTTGGATGGCAGCAGCACTGCATGCAGTCCATGAGCACTACTGGGAGTGGCCCTGAGCATGAGTCAAGTATGCTCCCTCCGTGCCCCCCCAGCCCTCCACATGTGCCAACAAACAAGGGCATATCAAATATCAGAATAGAGCAAGAGGATGCAATTTAATTCTGCAAGCATTTTCTAAGCACCTGCTTTGTTCATACGACTAAGAGTGACCGGATCCCTCAACAAACTTCCGACTAGAAAAGCTGCCATGCATTCTGTCTGCTCAGTCATTCTTTTAATCTCTCATTAAGAACATAGTTTTGAAATCAAAGGGATAGATTTACTCATTTAAGAGTTGCTTGCTGACAAAATGCCTTGCACTGCTCAAAGCACTGAAGAAACAGAGGTAGACAAAAATATAGCTCCCTATCACTAAGGATATTTGATTGGTCATGGAATGAGGAAGGGGAGAAAACAAACTATTCACGTCATAAATAACAGCATAGTAAATGTTCATAAATGCTAGAGAACAAACAGTACATAAAAGAGGACAAGGGATCTGGGAACTATGGGGCAGAAGAGATTAAATACCAAGTAAAGTTGTCAAGATAAGTCATATGGAGAAGGTAGCACATGAAAAGGCTTTGAAACAACGAAGGTGAGGGAGTGGGCCACCACGTGGATGTGGCTGGTGGTGAGGGGGGAACAACTCAGCTAGGGAACAGCTAAACACAGGGTCCTCTGAGAAGCCATGTCTGCTCTGTCCAGAAGGCATGAGAAGGCCCATGAGGTTAAGGGAAGGCCCATGAGGGCTAAGGGAAAGAGAGTTATGATTGGGAATAGATTCTACAGGGCCATCTGAGCCAATGACTTGTGTCTGACTAACATGAGTAGTTGCAGCAGGGACTTGCTATGATGTAGCTCATTTTGCAAAAGGATCTTCTGAAACTTGTAGAAGCAGATGCCCACAGTCCAGAGCTATGGGCAGGGGCGTCCTCGAGAGCCCAACCCAGTAAGCTTGAGGAGGGAGAACAGCTGTTTAAACTGAGAAGGGAATCATGGAGGAAGGCAATGAGCCCTTGTGGGCCTGGACACTTGTCTTGAAAACAAACTAACTTCCAAAGGCATTGGCTGTGATGTCCCGAGAAAGGGAAGGGGCATTGACCGTTCTGAGGTTAGTGACAGAACCAACAAGGATCGTCCAAAAGCAAGTTACTTCCATTTCTTCTTTTTGAAATGAAGAATAACAGTATAGACACTATGCTATTGTTGGGAATACTAAAGAAACTAATACTTACAAAAATTTTTTTGTAAAGAGAAGAGAATAAAGAAGTTAGGAAACCAAATAAATAACCCTATTTGGTATGAAGGCAGCAAAACAGCAACATGGAAAGTAATTATGAGAAAAAATAAGAACAAACAGGTAGAATAGGAGTAATTGAATGAAAAAAATCAAAGTTTCACTCCCACAGAGCAAGTCTAAATTGTCTTGTCTTCTAATCTTACTCTACACCTATCTCTTCTATAAAATGAGAAAGGTTGACAAAGAGGATTCTGTAAGCAAGTTTGCCATGTGTTTTTCTAATAAAGTTTTAGTGGAACAGAGTCATGCTCGCGTATTTTGATATTGTCAAGAGCAGCTTTCCAGCTATAACAAAATAGTTGAATTAGTCGTAGCAGAGATAGTATGACCAACAAAGTTGTAAATACATATTAGCTGATCCATTGCAAAAAATGTTTATCACTTTTGATTTAGACTATTGCTTTTATGTGGAAGTGTAGACAAAGAGCTATGACATCTTCCTAAAAAAATGAATATAATATAATTAGTAAGTAGTGTGTGGCTGAATAAACACTGTTGTGGTTGGGAATGTTGTGCGAGATTTCTCTTCTCTCTTGGTCACTGATCAAGTTAATGTGAAGTAGCACTCTAGCACTGTTGTCCTGTTGTTCATCGATTTGCTTGAGCGGGCACCAGTAATGGCTCCATTGTGAGACTTGTTGCTATTTATTTTGGCATATCGAATATGCCACGGGTAGCTTGCCAGGCTCTGCCATGAGGGCAAGATACTCTCGGTAGCTTGCCGGGCTCTCCGAGAGGGATGGAGGAGTCTGTTGGGGCTGGACTGAGCTATCAGGGCGAGCCCATGTATACTGTACCGTGCTACGGACAGGAACATAGGGACCCATGAAAATGGGCGAGACTTCTCGTGTGTCCTGACTGGTTTGGATGAAGCTGAACATTTTCCCCCTTCAAGCTGCCTTCAGAAAAATAATTTCAGAATACTGAAAAGAGCAGTTTTTCCTTCTCTCACAGAAGCCTGGCTGGTCTTTGACATGCAGATGGTGTTAGCCAGGCCTGACCTTTGATATTGTAAATTGTAGATTTCAGGTGCAGGCCCAGCTTTGTCTTTGGGATGCAGATTTCAGGTGCCTGCCCAGTTTGTATTTGAAGTGGCAAGCACAGCCTAGTCTTTGGGATGTAAATCCAGGTGCCTGAAGAAGGTTTCAGTTTCGGTTTTGTATCTTTCCCTTCTCAGTTCTGTATTCTTTTCCCGAGGCTATAGGCCTACCCATACAAGGAATATGTTCCCATTGTCTCTATGTTCTCCCTGTAACATTTTTTGATGCCTTTGGTGACGTCACTATATTGCGCCCTTTAGAGATACCATGATCAATAAAAGGAGGTCCACGAGGCCATCTGCCTTTGCTAAGAGCCAGAGCGAGCCTTAGTCCTCCAATCAGTGATTATTTCTTCCGCGTTCCTATCTCAGCGCCTCCGATTGCAGAACGTTCACGCAACAGGAGTCAAACCCTGGTTGGCCCTTGTGCAAGGAAAATGCCCTACCTGTTGTGCTCCAGATACCTCCTCCTTATTCCTGAGGTTCCTAAGAATTTTGAACAGGACTTAAAACCATTTCCCCTAGGGGGCTTCCAGATGGTTAATCCCAATAGCTCAAAGACCAATCTTTAAATAAAATCAAAATACTATTGAAATGCTACCAAAACTAGACCAAATTTAAAAACCATGTCTCACAAGGTTGACAAGTATCTTTATAATTTAACTAAGCTAATACTTGGTTCAAATATCAGTATTGTCCTATTCTCATGCAGGTAAAGCCAACATTTACTTCTTTGGTGGCTAACACCCAACAAGTTAGAGTAGGTTTTCTACATTCTTGACTTCTCCCTGGTGATCAACTAGAATAAGTGTTTTTTCTTTCTCAAAGAATTATGGAAATGCCCAAAATGTCAATTTCAGTGTTTTGCTTCTCCTTTCTTTGTTTTGTTATTGTCTTTGTGCCACACCCAGGAGGGGTCAAAGGCTATTTCTAGCAGATTCTTTGGTCTGGGAGTTGCTCCAAGAGATAGAACCTGGGCTTTTGGATGCATAGTATAGGCATTAACTGCCTTTTCTCATCAAGTTTCCCCGAAACATTTCTTCACTCTGGTTTGTTTCCTCTTATCTACAATATCTGTGTAATATAGACTAAATCTTTGTGTCCCTAACTCCCAAGATCCTGAACTCTCTCGTAAAGGTGTGTGTGTGTGTGTGTGTGTGTGTGTGTGTGTGTGTGTGTGTGTCCTTACACAGCAGGACACTGCAGAGAATGAAACCATCTGCACCCAAGGAACCAGAGCAACACTACCTTGATCATGCACATCTGATGCCCAGAACCACGAGAAAATAAAAACAGGTTAAGCCACAAAGACTCTGCTGTGTGTTATGGCAGCTTGCACTAAACTCTCAGAGTGCAATCCTGTTAGTTTGCTGTAGTCCCAATCAGTTTCTGATGCCACCATTCAAATAACCTTTATTAATCCACTTCCTCTCCCACCCCGAAGCACCAACTCTCCGTACCCCACAGTTACTCTTCGTTCAGAATCAAGTTAGTCAACCTATCTTTCCTTGTGTCTGATTCATGTTGCCATCATCTTCTAGTCACCCTTATGAACAAACACCCTTATGACTGTTTTTTCTTTGTTTGTTTGTTTAATTCTATTGAATCGCTGTGAGATAGTGTTACAGACTTACAGATTTGATGATTACATTTCGGCCACACAATGTTTAGGTACCCAACCTCCACCCATGCCCATTCTCCACCACCAATGTTCCCAGTATCCCCTCGACAACCCCCGCTTCCTCCCCATCCCCTCCCCCCCCCACCTCTGTGGCAGGCACATTCCCTCTTTCTCCTTCTGGGTGTGGGTGTTTTAGTTTGCAATACAGGTACTAAGCGGCCACCATGTTTGGTCCATAGTCTACTCAAAGACTGTTTTTATATTCTGTGTCTTTGCTCCACCGATACAATCAATTAGTAGTATCTATTAATCTTTCTCTGTAATGTAATTCACATTTATCTCTTGTGCTTCATTCCCACCATCATTTTCAAGAGCAAATATTGGTAATCACTTCCCTAGACCATTACACTAAGCTTGTCACTCACCCCCCTTTCTTGAGGAACTCTTTTTTCTAAGACTTCTCTCAATGTTCTTTAAATGCAAATCTGATCCTATTACTTCTCTACTCAAAAAAAAAAAAAAAAAACCACCATCAATAGTTCTCTGTTGCTGGCAGAATAAAGTCAGGCACTGTTTCTCATCCCAGTTCCTTTCTTAATTCGAATTCTATCTGCCTTCTTATCTTTAATTCTCACTGTTCCCGTTCTGTGCTGCAGGCAAGTGTAAAGGAGTCATTCAATCCGCACTAACACTCTCTACTTCCACCTGCTCTACCGCCCTCAGCTTTCCCGCATGTCTGAATTCTTCAGGGCCCAGACAAAGCCTTTTCTTTAAGGCTGTCTTCTGGTCCGCAGTCTTTCTTCTTAAATATTCTCAACATTTCAACATTTGTAATGGCCTAATTTTGTGCTCTAAATTTTGCCCACCTCCTTAGGCTGCCTTATGCATTTAGTGTACTGTTTTTTCACGCTGACATAGCACTGTAGCACTGTCATCCCATTGTTCATCGATTTGCTCGAGTGGGCACCAGTAAGGTCTCCATTGTGAGACTTGCTGTTACTGTTGTTGGCATATCGAATACGCCACGGGTAGCTTGCCAGGCTCTGCCGTGCAGGCGGGATACTCTCGGTAGCTTGCCGGGCTCTCCGAGAGGGACAGAGGAATTGAACCCGGGTCGGCCACATGCAAGGCAAACGCCCTACCTGCTGTGCTATCGCTCCAATGACATAGATCTCTTAAACAACACCCAAAGGGTGAATTTCAAGCACAACAAAAGTTCATTTCTCCTTCAGCTGAGCCCAACGTGGGTGTTTTTGCTTGGTAATGTGTGTGTTCCTCCCACAGGACGTCAGGAGCGTGGGTCCTCTCCATCTTGTCGCTCTTATTCCCCAAGAGCTCTGCTTCCGGTGAGCAGAAGGGGACCGAGCATAGGGGTAAGCCACGCCTCTTACTGACACGGATCTGACAAACATTCCTTACACCCCCTTTACCACTGCGAGAGTCAGACGCCCGGTCCAGGGGGAGAAAGCGTGGCCTAGCCCAACACCTCCTCCACACTGGCCGCTCGGCTCTGCAGGAGGAGGTGTGGACGCTCCAGGAGGTCTCAGGTGGATGCTTAGTCTTCTCTATGTGCTCTGGCCACTATGGGCCCTTTCCATCAAAAACATACTCTCGTAGGGGTCGGGATTAGGTAGAGAGGTTAGGGCCTTAGTTTCCCCACATGCCCTCAGCCCAGTATCACCAAGGCATGTCCCTGGAGACTCCTAAGCACTGCTGGGTTGGCCCTCTTGGTCCCTTACCACAGCGCACTGGGCTCACTGCATCCTCAGGCCGTGGCACTGAGCCCCTGCCTACTTGATTCACTGAAAACCACTGGGAATGACCCTCAAGCCCCCTGACAACTGTTTGGGAGCCCTCCTCCAACACATATATGTATATGTAATAGTGGAGATCATATTCAATGATAAGCTTCAGAAATGTTTCCCATTTTTAAATTTTTTGTTAATTTCCCTTTATGGTCCTTTATGGTCTAGAAACAATATGTTCAGTATGTGCAACACATATCGAAATAGTGCAATCCAAATAAAATCTTTTATTGCCACAGGTCAATCCTATCAGCAATATTAGAGGATAATGATGATAGCACTGAATAGTAAGCTAGACTTTGATTGTGAACTGCACTAAGGAGTCCCCATGCTTTTTATCCCAAGCTTAGAGTTCTTGAGCAGAGCTTTCAACCCAGGCTTCTCCAACTCTACAGTCCATGCCCCGTTCATTACTAGGTCAAACCTTCCTTCACGCTCCAGAGCCGATACGTACATTAGGATGGAAATGAACACTTATGCAATTACCAGGAATAAGATATACAATTATGTATATCTAACACTCATATACATGTAACAGGTATTAATACATTAAAACACTTAAGCAACAACACATACTTATTTCAGAGCACTGTACCTACATACATATCTGTACTATACATTCATAGATATATATTATAGCTGCATTTATTAGTGTGTATACAAAGCCCCATTTATCTATCATGAACACAGACTATATAAAGATGTCATCATGTATACATACACTAGAGACACAATTGTGCTCATTTGCATATGTACTCATGCATACCCAGTGTGATACTGTCATCATGCCTTTTGTACAGGTGAGGGGCCGGAAGCACAAAGCATCTCAATGACTTATTGATCTCACAGTAATAAACAGCTGGTGCTGAACACTGCTGCCGCCAGACTTCTAAATACAAAAGTTTGCCACCTGTGCTAATTCTCTTGGTTCTCAGGTATGTTTGTTCTTTGAGGACATCAGACTGTGGGGCCATTTAGAACAGGAACTGGCACTTTTTATCTTTCTATTCCCAGTATCCAATGTGGCCAGGCACCCTTCAGTAAACGTTAATTGCATGCAATTGATGGAATTCAGCAAAATCTATTGCTAAAGGAAAACCAGAGTTTAAAATCTATGAGGTCACAAGAAAAGCAATGATTTCTGCCAGGTGAGAGAGAGAGAGTGTGTGTGTGGAGAGTGAGAGAGAGAGAGAGAGAGAGAGAGAGAGAGAGAGAGAGAGAGAGAGAAGAGAGAGAGAGAGAGAGTGAGCCTGGCATTTCAAGAAGCAAAGTGAAATTCTCAGTGTTTGGCAAATATCTCAATATCAGCATTTGCCTCTCCAGGAGCTTATACATTGCTGGCTGGATCCAGGGCCATATATCCGTGCAGTGAGGCCACTATAACTCCCCCTGTCTGTCTAAACAACACACTAGCATCCTTCTTAGGGTCTTTTGGATAACCATGACTCAAAAACTAAAAAGCCAAGAAAACGCTTTTCTTTCTACCTGTGTTGAAAGTTTGGGGACTATCTCTGAGACAGAAACCCCAGGTCCTGAGAATTCATCTCTTATGCTGGGATCATAAGTAAAAATAATTCTGTATGAGAGAGCTCTTAGGATTTTCTGAGAAGGTGATACAAACACAAAACTTAAAATAACAGTAGATTTGGGAGGGAGGTTTTAGTAATCACAAGACACAATCCTGTATAATCACTGATCTATGGAGCTAACTCAGAACCCAAGAAAAATCCTTTTTTTTTTTTTTTTACCATGTGAGAGGGTATGAGTTGTCATCCCATTGTAGGTTTTTGTTGTGGTAGTTAGAGTTACATTAATTTTATTTTATTGAATCACCATGAGATACATTTTCAAAGCTCTCATGTTTGAGTTTCAGTCATACAATGGTCAAACACCCATCCCTCAATCAGTATACATTTTCCACTACCAATGTTCCCACATCCCTCCCCTTCCCTTGCCTCTATGTCAGACAATTTCCTCGATACTCTCTCTCTACTTTTGGGCATTATGGTTTGCAATACAGAAACTGAGAGGCCCTCATATTAGATTAATTTTTAGTGAATTAATATTTGATTTTCTATATCGGTGGCATATTTAGTTCTAACTCACTCCTCTGTTCCAAACAAGTCAAAATGAAAGACAGTATCACTAGATACAGGGGTGTGTAGCATATGGAAAAAGACATTGCTATAGAGAAAGCCAGGGGGCGAAGTTGGCTATCACCTCTCTTAGGGAAATAATGGAGCAAAATCACAAATGAGTGAGAGGAGCAGCAGCCAAGGGCCTTGTGGGCACTGCACAGCAGAGCAGCTGAGGGTTTGGAGTGTGGGGAGATTAGAATCACACTGAAGCCAGATCCCACAGAGCGAGGTTAGCCAGAGGGAGAAAGTCGAGCACCAGCTGATCTCACTCATCTGTGGCATATGGGGAAAGAAAACAATGGAATAGATAAAAGCGATTGATAAAAGCATAACTCTGGGTACTGAGCATACGAGGTTAGAGGTTAGAGGGAGCGTAGGTGGCCGGAATGTGACACGGGGGCACTGGTAAGGGCCTTGGGCACTTTGGTGATGAGAAAGGTCACTGTATACCAAGACCATAATGTCAACACCTTTGTCATTACTGTAACTATAATAAAATTTCTTAAAATTAAAGAAAATAAAAGATGCAAAAAAGCCATAAAAATAGCACACATTCCTTGTACTATAGCCATGCTAAAGAAATGGGAAATATACCACATCCTATAGGGTTTATTAGGAGCTGAAAACACAAAGTAACAAAGTAAACCAGATGCCAGAAAGGAAACGTTCCCTCCAAGGGAAAGGTCTACACGAGCCGCTTCTCCTGTGGAAAGCAGAGGTGCAAGAGGCCCGCTTGCAAGAGAGAAGAATATTAGCTAAACTTTTAGTGAATTCTTCAAGGTCCGATGCAGCCTAATGTTTTAAATAGCTGGGAACCAAGACACAAAGAGAATTTGCAATCACTCCCAAGCTCATTTTGGTGAGCTTCTCCCAAGGACTCAAACAGGCTTAATCACTATCACATTGATGATATATCCCTGTATCACTGTCATCTCGTTGCTCATGGATTTGCTTGAGCGGGCACCAGTAATGTCCCCATTGTGAGACTTATTGCTACTGCTTTTGGCATATTGAATACACCACGGGGAGCTTGCCAGGCTCTGCCATGTGGGCAAGATACTCTCGGTAGCTTGCCAGGCTCTCCAAGAGGGGCGGAAGAATTGAACCTGGGTCGGCCGCGTGCAAAGCAAATGCCCTACCCACTGTGCTATCACTTCAGCCTATATATATATATATATATATGTATATATATATATATGTGTGTGTGTGTGTATATGTATAATATATACACATATAGTACACATATATAGTCGCTTGAGCTATGCACATATATTCGCTTGAGGAAATATATATGTATATATACATACATATATATATATGGGCTGGAGCAACAGCACAGCAGGTAGGGCTTTTGCCTTGTACACGGCCAACCCGGGTTCGATTCTTCCACTCCTCTCGGAAAGCCCAGCAAGCTACTGAGAGTATCTAACCCACACGGCAGAGCCTGGCAAGCTACCCTTGGCATATTCAATATGCCATAAGCAGTAACAGGTCTCACAATGGAGACATTACTGGTGCCTGCTCGAGCAAATCGATGAGCAACGAGATGACAGTGACAGTGACAGTCACACACACACACACACACACACATATATATACACACACTCATACACTATATACATATATATTATTTTTAATAGCTATCAGTGCCCTCTTCAGTTTTCAAAAAATACTCTGGTTTATGGTCAGTGGTTTCTTTTTTTCTTTCAAAGTGACTCCTTGTCTTAAGTATCAATAGTTGATCCAATATTTTCAGAAAGAATATAAAAGTTAGGATAACCTAAGTGGGAATTAAAGTACTTGCATTTTTTAAAATTTTTTATTGAGTCACCATGTGGAAAGTTACAAAGTTTTCAGGTTTAAATCTCAGTTATACAATACTCGAATACCCATCCCTTCACCAGTGCTCATATTCCACCACCAAGAATCCCAGTATAGCTCCACCCCGCCCCCCACACCCCTAACCCCCCCACGCCCCTAGCTCCCCCACCCTTAGCCCACCCCCGCCTGTGTAACTAATAAATTTCACTTTACTTTCACTTTGATTGCATACAATATTTCAACAAAACTCACTATTATTGTTTGGAGAGTCTCTCCCCTAAAGTCAGACCTGCTGAAAAGGAAACATTAGATAATTTGTTTTCCATTGCTGAGGATGAAGAGGTATGAGGTCGAGTGACCACACTTAGCGGCCTCTCAGTTTTGGGTTTCTGAAATTTAGTATTTTAGTAACTAAGTCCAGAGAGATATCTACCAGAAGTTGCATCGTTGCCAACTTGTACTTCTCAGTTACATTATATTCCACATATGAGTGCAATCTTTCTATGTCTGTCTCTTTCTTTCTGACTCATTTCACTCAACATGATATTTTCCATGTTGATCCATTTATACGCAAATTTCATGACTTCATGTTTTCTGACAGCTACATAGTATTCCATTGTGTAGATGTACCAGAGTTTCTTTAACCAGTCATCTGTTTTGGGGCACTCTGGTTTTTTCCAGATTCTGGCTATTGTAAACAGTGCTGCAATGAACATAGAAATACACATGCCATCTCTACTATACCGTTTTGCCTCTCCGGGATATATTCCCAGGAGTGGTATTGCTGGGTCAAATGGAAGCTCAATTTCTAATTTTTTGAGAATCGTCCATATTGTTTTCCAAAAGGGCTGAACCAGTCGGCATTCCCACCAGCAGTGAAGAAGAGTCCCTTTCTCCCCGCATCCACGCCAATACCGGTTGCTTTGACCATCTAATCTTTGATAAGGGAGCAAAAAAGGCGAAGTGGAGCAAGGAAAGCATGTTTAACAAATTGTGCTGGCAAAACTGGACAGCTACATGCAAAAAAATGGGCTTAGACCTCCACCTATCACCATGTACAAAAGTCAGATCAAAATGGATTAAGGACCTCAACATCAGACCAGAATCCCTAAGGTACATTGAAGACAAGGTCGGCAAAACCCTCCACGACATTGAAGCCAAAGGTATCTTCAAAGCTGACACGCCACTGGCCAAGCAAGTGAAAACAGAGATAAATGAATGGGACTATCTCAAACTAAGAAGCTTCTGCACCTCAAGAGAAACAGTGACCAAAGTACAAAGACAATCTACAGAATGGAAAGGATATTTATGCAGTACCCATCCGATAAAGGGTTGATAACAAGGATATACAATGCACTGGTTGAACTCCACAAGAAGAAAACTGCCAACCCGATCAAAAAATGGGGTGATGAAATGAACAGAAGCTTTCCTAAAGAAGAAATCCGAATGGCTCAGAGGCACATGAGAAAATGTTCCACATCACTAATCATCAGGGAAATGCAAATCAAAACAACCATGAGATATCAGTACTTGCATTTTAGAACCATACAGTTTTCTAGATCCTAGCTTCCGGCTGCCCCTCCACCCCGCTAGTTTTTAACACTTTTTTTTTTTACTAATTTAATGTATTTTAAATGCAGTGTTATAGTTTAGCTCACGGTTTACGATGATGCTGATGTTTCGGTTTTGGATGTTCATAGCTGTCTTGCCTCACCCCCACCGAGGTGCTCAGAACCAGCCGTTTAGCCACTCCCACTGCTGACCTGGTATTCTCATTCCTGTAAATTATAACAAGCCGTTGGCCATGGATTCTAGACCCCAGGGGTCACAAGCATTATCTCTGAACTAGGAATAGAGCCAAACAACATGCAGACTAGCCGTCTGGTCTCCAACACACACTATTGGGTGTGAAAAGGGATTCCTAAAATGCTCTGATGAGATATGGGAGTCAAACTGGGAGCCCGGGGAGAACACCATTGTCAAGTCACAGGTATAAAATGTGGTTAATAAGAAGACAGATACACAGACAGACACGCAGACAAACAGAGACCGAGAGGGAAGACAGAGAGACTCGAGTTCTTCCCTTAGAGTTTAAAGATAGCTCTGTTTTCAAAGCTAGCAGAATGGAACAGAAACCAGGAATTAGAAATGCTAGGTTTCTAGACGTTGTGGAGCATGGACAGGAAGGATTGAATAAGATAGGATACAAAGCAGCTAGGGGCTCCAGGGGAAATCTGAAAAGGGTTAGGATGAATGGCTTGAATGTATTAGGACCCCTATTTCTATCCCCGGCCCATAGACACTCCCTAGCACTGCCAGGTGTAGAGGCAGTCTGTGAATTACCACAGAGACCATCAGAGCACAGCTTGGGATCCCAGTCCCCTTGCCCACTGGCCGAATTCTTTTGTAAAAACAATGTGAATATGTCTGAAAAAAAAAACTTAAGAATTGAGCTTCCAGATGAATAGCAATTCCATTTCTTATCCTCTACCTCAAGAGCCCCAAAGATCTATTCAGATAGGACATTTGCACTCCTGTGTTAATCACAGCACCATTCACAATAGCCAAAATCTATAAACAGCTCAAGTGTTCAAGAATCAATGACTGGATAAACAAACAAACTAACAAACATAAAAACTATGGTACATATACAAAATAAAATACTACTCAGCCAGAAGAAAAGATGGAACTATGAAATCTGCTGTTATGTGGATAGATCTGAGTGAAGACAGTCAGAGGAAGGGAGACAGAGAAGAGTCTCACCTGTGGAATATAAATATTGTAAGGAAACAGCAAATGCCCACAGGCAACAGAAAGGGATAACCAGATAACCGTTATCCAGCAGGAAGCTGACCTAGTTGGGAGAATTGAGGGCAAATATAGGTTGCAGGAGTAATTGGGACATGGTGGGGAGAAGCAAAGTCTCTGGTAGAGGGTATGATGTTGTAATGTTTCACGCATGAAACTCTGTCATTGACGGTACTAAAAATCATAGTGCTTAGAATATTTTAAAATACACTATTAGTGGGGGCAGAGCGATAGTACCACAGGTAGGGTTCTTGTCTTGGACTCAGCCTACCTGGGGTTCAATCCATGGCACCCCACATGCTTCCCTGAGCCGCATCTGCAGAGATTTCTGAGTGCAGAACCCTGAACATTGCCAGCTGTGCTACCCCTCAGATTAAGAAGTAGTTAGGGTCCTATGAAACTTCTGACAACTAAGAGACTTGCCATTCCTTTGCTTTTTCATTCCATTCCCCCCCCCCCCAAAAAACACTGGACGTTTCTCAGTGGGGCCATTGAATGAGAAGAATCTGAACTTGGGGACATCGTGGGAGGCAGAGCTTGGGAAGATGCAGAGATAAAATTGCTGAAAATGAGAGTACAGAACTCCCCTTCTATTTAATTCCCAATAGGCTGCCAATCGAACATGTAGCCAGGAGAGAGAAACTCACTAAAACTCCTTAGGAGACCATAAGTAGAAGTGAAAAGAGCTACAGTTACTGGACAATTAAGTCGTTTCTGCAGGGAAATTGCTCATTATTCACCCAATGGGGTGGAAGAGAAAACCCACCACTCAAATCCTACACCCACATGTTGGGTTTACAATTACTTTATAAATGAATAGCAAACAATCACTAATTTTAATTAAGAGGAACTGAGACTTGCCCAAGGTAACACAGCTCTAAGCAAGGAATCAAGATTCTAGGATTTGAACCCAGGTGATTTGATTTTGAGCAGCAGTCCCACATTTCATCTTATAACTAGCAACACAAGTGTGTGTGGCGGAGGGGTGGGGGGGACGGAATTCTACAGATGTGAAATATTTTAGTGAAACAAGAATTTATTTTGGAATAAAATGACAGTAATTGGAATACTGTCACTGACGGAATTAAAAATCATAGTGCTTAGAATATTTTAAAATACATTTTAATATATTTATTTTTTATTTTAAATAAATAATAACAAACACTGGACAATATAAATGTAAATAAATATAATATAAATATAAAATATTCCATATTTTAAAATATAAATATTAAATTAAAAGAATTTATAAATGTTATATATTTAAATATATAAACATATATTTGAATTTTAAATATTCCTATTAATATAATTTGATATAAATTATTGAAATAAATTTATATAATTTATAAAAATAAATATAGATAATTATAAATATTTAAAAAGACAGTTTCCAATGACAGCATTCCAATTTCCCTTTCAGAAAATTCACTAAATAGAGATCCAAAAGTTCCACAATAATCTACCACTTTATTAGTCTGCATTAACTTTTTATCGCTATATTCTCCTGGAGTGTTTTTTTCTTTTAGTATTATTTTTCCCCCAAACTATGTCCAAACTCAAATTTATGCTCTGCCTTTTAAATTTATCATTGTGGAGCAAATTCTATTTCTATAAATTCTTCTTAGACAAACTGCCACCTATTTCATTGAGAGTTTGTTACATAATTCAAAATATTTGGTCCCTACTGCTTGATTTCAGTCATTTCCACCTTTTTTCTACTACAAATAGTTACTCTAGTAAATATATTGGTTCATAAACTTTTAACAATATTTATGATTAGTTCCTTGGGCTGGAGCGATAGCACAATGGGCAGGGTGTTTGCCTTGCACATGGCCGACCCGGGTTCAATTCCTTCGCCCCTCTCGGAGAGCCCGGCAAACTACCGAAAGTATCCTGCCTGCACAGCAGAGCCTGGCAAGCTACCCATGGCGTATTTGATATGCCAACAGTAACAACAAGTCTCACAGTGGAGACGTTACTGATGCCCGCTCGAGCAAATCGATGAGCAGTGGGATGACAGTGATACAGTGATACAGTGATATGATTACTTCTTAGGAGAGTTTCTAAAACTGAAAAATAAAAGGGAATTCTTGGGTCAAGTGGCATAAAAATTTTAGACTATTACTACTATATACTGACAACTGCTGTCCAAAAGGGCATATCATTTTATACTCCCAGTGGCAACAAATAAGAGGTAGAACAAAATGCAAAATGTGGTGGATAGTCTACATACTAAAAAATTTACTAACTCCATCAGTAATTAATGATACCTCACTATTTTCATTTGCATTTCCTAGAGATGCACACACACACACACACACACACACACACACACACACACACACACACACACACCTGCTTATGCTAACCCAATAATTCCAGCCCTAAAAACACATCCAACAATTCAAACCTAGAAAAATACTCTAGGAATTGTGTATCCAGGAGATTTGTTTTGTTTATAATATTTGAATACTATAAATAACTCAAAAGTTTTTGTAAAGTTATTTTGAGGGTGGTGCATATCCAGCAATACTGAGGTGTGTGTGGGGGGGGTGGAGGTGCGGTCCTTTGCTCACAGTCTAAAGATTCAGGATTTAGGTCCAGTTAATCTCAAAGGTCACCAGGGTTGAGAATAGAGGCATACAGGGACTGGATCAACCCCAGGGCCTGACACGTGTTATCTTAGCTCTCTTACAGAGCTGAAACATTTCATTTTCCCAACTTGAGCTATCATGCCCGGCCTCAAATCTTTTAAGAAATGAATTAATGTTACACACCACAAAGATACCTTTTATATATGCACTGTTACACAAAAGAGGTTGGGCACCAAGGAAAAATTGCTGCATAATGAAATTCATATTGCCTTCAAGGTCAAACCAAACTATTCAGTGATAAGATAACAGAAATCAGAATAATGAGGGAGAAAGAGAAGGAGGGTACTCACTGAGAACAGGCAGAAAGGTTTCTGGATGCTGGAAAGTTTCTAAATCTTGATGCATGGCGTGCAGATGGGTATACAGGTGTAGAAATTTATTGAGCCTAAAATTAGTTCAATTCATTATACAGAGGTTCTAGCTCTGTGGAAGGTAAAACTTGTGAAAAATAAAAATAAAGAACAGAGCATGAAGGACCACCAGAGTATGCCGGCCCTCTCGTGAAGGTCCTTTAAGGTAAATGGTTCATTGCTCCATTTTATAGAGGCAGGAATTGACTTTGGAAGCCATCATGCTTTGCTGTTCAGGGAGTTAGATAATGAACTCACTGAACTATTTACACATATGTTTGAAGGTTAGAGAAAACTGGAATGGTGCCCAAAAGACTTAAAGAGTAAGGAAGTCATTTTAGCAATTACCATCTGGCAAACCTACCGCTTCAATTATTATTTAAATAACTCTTTTAGGAACAAAAAAATGATAAGCATAAAATTTTTTTAAAAGCACTATGAAAAATCTCCTACAATGGACGAAGGCAAACAGCAGGAGTCAGAAGTGCATTCTAATCCACATTCTTTCATCAACGGTTTTAGTAACACTGTAAGTTTCTGATTTTCTTCTTCCATTTCCGTCCCCTTTGGTACCTCCTAATCTTCCCCAGTTCCTTTAATTGGCGGTGTGCTCTAGGGCACCGTTGCCCTAGATAATTGTGTATAATGCCACACTTTTTAAATGCCACCAGTAAGCCTCCTCGCCTAAACTTCACACCTCCACACCTGACCTCTCGACTCACCTCCAGATCTGTGTAGCAGCTTGGTTGGCCTCTCCCTCGGCCTCTCCCTCGAAGATCTTTCCGTTTTCCCCGTTGTTCTCCAAGTGTCTCCACCTTGCACACGGCTCAACTCCCAACCCCCCGGCACAGCAAACACATTCGAAAGTGCCCTTCTCTCCCTTTGGCTTCTGTCCACAGCTCTGTGGCCGTCTGTGCCATGCACGAGTATTTTTAGTAGGTCTCTCTCCCAACAAGAATGGGAACTCTGCGAGCACTGGGAATCTGGCTTATTTGTTGTTGTGTCACTAGACTTTTGAACCTGATGTGCTCTGGATTCCTGGAATATGTTATTTCAATGAATGATAGAGTGAGCATCACATATTCCTGACTGAAATGATTTCTAATAGGAATAATATAAAGATCCACCGGGGGTGGGGGCAGGGAGAGGATCTTGCAAATGGTGCTCAGGAGGCCCATGGCGATGCCATACAGTACCTGCAAGGCACATGCGTTAAGATCTGTATTAGTTCGTTCCTTTTTTAATTTATTATTATTATTTTTTATTAAATCACCATGAGTTAGTTAGAAAGCTTCTGTGATTGGGTTTCAGTTATACAATGTTCCAACACCCATCCCTCCACCAGTATCCCATCGCATTATGGTCTGCAATACAGATATTGAGAGGCCATCATGTTCGGTCCTTTACTCACTTTCAGCACACATCTCCCATCCAGAGCGATCCCTCCAACCATCCTTGTCACAATGGCCCCTTCTCTATCCTCACTGCCCTTTCCCCTATACCTTGAGGAAGGCTTCCAAGCGTGAGCCATTTGTCCAAACCCTGTATTATTTCTACAGCCCTCACACAGCCATCTTTTTAATACCCATTTAGTTGTGGTGAGATTTAACTGAGACACATTGTATCTGGGATCCGAGAGATAGTAACAGTCAGACTGGAGAAATAGCACAGTGAGTAGGGCATTTGCCTTGTATGGGGCCAACCCAGGTTTGATCTCCAACATCCCATATGGCCCATGTAAGCATCACCAAGAGTAATTTCTGAGCACAGATCCAGGAGTAACCCCTGAGCATTGCCAGATATAACCCAAAAACTAAAGGAAAAGGAATGTCCTTTTCTTTTTCTCAGAAAAATGTCAATTGCTTCCACTGATCTCAGAAGGTTGTGCTGACATTGAACTTTATAGAGGAACTAGAAACTTTGTGTTTAAATCCTGACTGTCCCTAGCATATCCACTGGGGGACTTTAGAAGACTAATCTCTCTCATCCATAAATTGAAGGTAATTAAACCTGCTGCACAAAATTATAATGCAAATTACATTAAATGGTACAATGTTTGTGCATGTGCCAAGCAAGTACAAGGTCCTCAAGAAAAAGAAACAGGATTAAAAAAGCAGGCATCTGCATTTATGGAAAGGATACCATTGATCATTTTTCTTCCTTGCATATAATTTTAATTAATATTTATTATCCTTTGTCTCCTCATTATAATTTCACACTTACTACATAAATTGCAAACTCTCCTTAGAAATATAAATATGTATATATAGTATATATATATGTGTGTGTGTGTATATATATATATATATTGCTTTTTTGGTGATGTACTCCTGGCTCTACACTCAGGAATAACTCCTGGTGTTGCTCAGGGACCATATGGGATGCTGGGAATCGAACCTGGGTCAGCCGCGTGCAAGACAAATGCCCTATCTGCTGTGCCATTGCTCCAACCCTAGAAATATTTTAAACCAAAAGTTTCCCCAAAATTTCCTTCCCAAAGATAACCACTATTAACACTTTGCTTTTATGTTTTTCTAGCCTCTTTAACGGACATGGCTTCATGTATGGGATTTGCCTCAACTTTCTGCTATCGGTAGTATCTAAATTCTTCAACAACATGACTTAGGAAAGCTGTATTTTGGGTTTCATCAGGAAAGGGGCAAGGGGAGCGGGCCAGCACGGAGAAGGACCCAATTCTATGTTCGTGAATGGACTCTGGGCTTTGTTTAAAGAGGGCCGCTGACCGTTTCCTTACATTATTGTGAAAAAAGCTTCAATGTAAAAGAATGAGGACGAACAAAAACCCTTTGTAACATGACCAAAAGGCATTACTATCATTTCAGTTTTATGACCAATTGAGGGGAGACTGGGCTACACCCAGCAATGCTCAGGGGCTACTATGTACTGGCCATGAGTGGGGACCCCACACCCACCTACGTTCAGGGGCTACTCTGTGCTCTGGCCGTGCGTGGGGACCAAATGATGCCAGGGACAGGGCTCAGCATATGCAAAGTATGTGCTCAAGTCCTTTGAGCTATCTCTCCAGCCCTATTTTTGTAATATTTTAAGCCATATTTTAATACCACTTTTTTTCTTTTTGGGTCACACCTAGCGATGCACAGGGGTTATTCCTGGCTCTGCACTCAGGAATTACTCCTGGCAGTGCTCAGGGTACCATATGGGATGCTGGGAATCAAACCACATCAGCCGCATGTAAGACAAACGCCTTACCCGCTGTGCTATTGCTCCCCATCAATATCACTTTTAAAATAACTTTGTACCTTTTACTTTGTATAATTTTTGGTTTTAAGGAAAGATAAAAAATAATCTCACCCTCTAACATAGTGATTACCAGCTCTTTTTTTTTTTTAATTAGTGAATCACTGTGAGACAAAGTTACCGACTTACAGGTTTTCATGCTTACATTTCTGTCATATGATTGAGTGCCCATTCCTCCACCTGTGCCCATTTTCCACCACCAATGGTCCCAGCATCCCTCCCACCCTGTCCCCTTCACCCCACCCTGCCTCTGTGGCAGGGCATTCCCATTTGCTCGCTCTCTCTTTTTGGGTGTTGTGGTTTGCTAGAGGTATTAAGTAGGCATCATGTTCGGTCTATAGTCTATTTTCAGCCCGTATCCCCCATCCCTAGTGGGCCCGCCTAGACCCTTTGCTTGGTGGTCCCTTCTCTATCAGAGTTGCTTCTTCACCTAGCATGTGAGGTCAGCTTCCAAGCTGTGGAGTACTCTTCTTGGTACTTATCTCAACTATTCTTGGGTGTTAGTCTCCCATTTTGTTACTTTATATTCCACAGATGAGTGCAGTCTTTCTATGTCTGTCCCTCTCTTTCTGACTCATTTCACTTAACATACTTTCTATGTTGATCCACCTATATGCAAATTTCATGACTTCATATTTTCTAACAGCTGCATAGTATTCCACTGTGTAGATGTACCAAAGTTTATTTAACCAGTCATCTGTTCTTGGGCACTCGGGTTTTTTTCCCAGATTCTGGCTATTGTGAACAGTGCTGCAATGAACATATAGGTGCAGATGTCACTTTTGCTATACTTTTTTCATCTCCGGGTTACATTCCCAGAAATGGTATTGTTGGGTCAAATGAGAGCTCAATTTCTAATTTTTTGAGAAGCGTCTATACTGTTTTCCAAAAGGGCTGAACCAGTTGGCATTCCCAACAACAGTGAAAGAGAGTCCCTTTCTCCCCACATCCGAGCCAACACCAGTCGCCTTTGTTCTTTTGGATGTGGGCCAGTCTCTGTGGTGTGAGATTGATTACCAGCTCTTGCTTAATATAACTCCAGATAACACTGTTAGAATGATGTAAGGATGAGAAGATAGGTATATAGGAGAGAAGAGAGAAAGGTAAAAGCAGAGTTTATTTGAAATACAGGCAATTCTTCATTAGTTGTGGGTCTGTCTGTGTGGATGTAACTACATACTATCTTGTAATGATCATTTCACAGTATTTTCAAATTTATTTATTTTGCTTTTGGGGCCACACCCAGCAATGCTCAGGGGTTACTCCTCGCTCTGCACTCAGGAACTACTCCTGGCGGTGCTCGGGGGACCATATGGGATGCTGGGAATCGAACCCTCTGTGCTATCACTTCACCTCCAAGTATTTTCAATTTTTTAAGCATTATATTATGCACTTGAACATAATATAGTCTGTGTCAATCATGCCTTAATAAAAACTAGAGATGATAAAGTTTATTTTAACCCCAAATCAATGTTCTCAGAGCTTAGTGGACACTCATTTCCAGGTACAAGATGGTCAAGCATTTGATTTGTGGGGTCCCAGCTGAGGTCCAGCAAAGCACTGTTTACTTCCCTGTTTCACACGAACGATTGTCCTATCTAAGTCTAGGTGATGCCACTATTTTTGGTATTGTTTTGTGGTTTGCTTTTTGTCACTGAGTTCATGATTTTTCTTAATGATGTAATGGAAGTCACATTGCATTCTAACATTAGTTCATCTTTAGGGCTGCAGCACTATGAGCCAGAGCCTATGCACATATGCATGGACTACATTAAATTCACCACTAAACATGCAGGTCCATCCTTCACCACAGAACTGACATTGGGGCCCCAACAATTCCCAGAGTTGGTGTGTTGTCCACCATTCTTAAGTGCAGAGAGCTGTAAGGTGCCTTCAGGAGACTGTGTAATTGTGTGTGTGTGTGTGTGTGTGTGTGTGTGTTACAGATGTCTGTTCAGGCATGAGTTCCAGTGCTCTGAGCTAGGAGCTCACTGCTAGTGAATCAATGATATGTAATAAATAAGGTATCTTTAAACAGAAACACATAAAAACAGGATGATCTATTGACTGGTCAATGACAGCACTTAGAAATGGCTCAAAGGAACCCAATCTGACATTTCCCCTAGAAACAATGGCCCAGCATTTGCTAATTCAACTTTTAAATGACTTTTTAGAACATAACAATCATGAATAACCAAAATCTACTGTATTTTAGAAAACTTTAAAATATGTTAATGGATAGTACTATGGATGCTGCTATTAATAGAAGTATAACTTTCATTTGAATTAGCAGTAGAAGATCATGAAGAATTAAGGACTTACTGAAAATTATTTAGTTCTCTTCCCCAAAGGAAGTATCAATTTCTAACTGATTCCTCTAAATAAAAAGGGATGAAAGTGGTTCCGAACTTCATTATCTAACATGAGGGCATCAGTGGCCAAACTGATAGCAGAGCAGGTAAGGTGCTTGCCCTGAGCAAGGCAGACCTGAGAGCCATCCTCAGTACCACATACAATTCCCCATCCCCCATGGTCCCTAAGTATAGAGCCAAGAGTAAGTCCTGAGAATAGCTGAGTTTGACCCAAAAATAAAACAACAAAGTAACATGGAGATATCAAAATGTTTATACTTCTGACCCAATATTCTCTTTTCTTTTCGTCCCAAATGTGTTAACTTATTACAGTGACACTGTCAATGGATGTCATTAGCATTTCGGGCACTGTGACTATAAATTCAACTGCTTTTCAGAGGTGAGTTGCTTTGAATTTGATTCAATATATGCTAGCATTACTTGGAAGTATCCATATGTCTGAGTTCTGGCTTTGCAGTGATATGATTTGATATCATTTTTCCTATTATTCTCATTCGCTGTGAAAATAAGAATAGAACTGCATTGCTACTATCCCTAGGGTGAAGGAATATGCCTTTGTAATGTATGCGCAACACAGACACAGACACACACTCACACACATACACACAGAGAATACCAAAGAACATATGTGTGACTAGATAACAACAGACACAATTCTGCCAACAGGAATTCAGCTGGGTCAGGCCAGAGAAACAACAGCAGCCGTGGCCAAGGAAGCTAAGCGGGCTAGAAACACCACTTTAGACACGAGTCCCACACTGCATGATGCAGTCTGACAGTCTGAGGCTGACCTAGAAGAATAGAGAAATAACTGCTTTGCTGGATTTCTATAATTCTAAGGCACATCTTCCCACCAACCTTCATTTTAATATCTCTGAAAATAAAGCATGCCTTATAATTGATGTCATGTCAGAGTTTGATTGGCAGTGGCCTGTGTTTGCCTGTTGGTGATACCAAAAATAAATAATAATAGTGGTGCATTTTACAACTAATGGCAGCTTTGATTTAACATAGTATCTAGACTTGGGAAGGCAGTCCAGGAAGGAGGCGGGAGGGATTGATTGGCAGAAGCAAAGGAGGCTTGAGTAATTGGGGCAGAAAATGGCAAAGGTGAGTGAGGGGGAGGATTCATAGTCACGGACCAGGAATATCTTAGTTGAAAGATGCACAAAGGTCACTTGTCCGTGATCATCATCATCAAATGTTGGAAAGTCTACTGTGTGGAACAAAATAACCAATCGGAGGCAAAACTGGAAGGCAGAATGAAGACCAGCAAGTGAAGTACATAGGAACATTTTGGGTTTAAAAAAAAAAGTAAGCCAAGTGTAAGCATTTCAATGTCTTGAACTAGCTAGCATTTAGACGAACATCAGTTTTGGGAAGTGGGGTTTATTGGAAAGCTGTCATATATATGAGTGGCATGTGAAGACTTTCCTACCTTCAGTTTGAAATTTGGTTGAGGGACTTTTTCTTCCAGTTTTAAGGTTCTCAAAGTCTCCAAAGTTCATGTCCATTTAATCTCTACTGGGAAATTCTTTTGCAGAAACAATAGAAAAGGGTCGCCTAGAACTGTGTTGGAAGAAGGGAATTGTAGAGGAAGAAATATCCGGCCACGGTACCACATCACAAGGGTATGGCAGAGAAATGATGAACTATACAGCCATTGGAAACAACCACTCAGAAAAACCAGGAACCAGCCAAGAAAATTGTGAGCCAATAAGAGACAAGTGTATGTACAAACACCACATCTGCATACGATCAAGGGCCCAAGGGTGACAGGGAAAGGGGAAAAAGTGATTTCTGTGAGTGTTGAAATTCCAACTCTATCACTTTAATTTTTGGGGATGGGGAGGGGAACTTGGCTTCTTTTCAGTGATTATTCCAGACTCTCAGGGATGCTCAGGGATCACTCCCAAAGGCCTGAAGAGGCTCTGGAGACCTTATGGGGTGCTAGGGATTGAACCCAGGTTGGCTGAATATAATAGTAAATACCTAACCTGCTGTACTATCTTTCCAGCCCAGGTTTTTTTCTTCGTTAATCTTTAATTATGGTTGTCATTGTGGTTAGCTGCTTAAGCAATCCCTAGTTGGGAAATTTAGCTGCTGCTCCTAAAATGAAGCTGCTGCTTCATTCTCTCCAATATGAAAAATGTGAATTGTAATCTGTAACTATTGCTCTTATGTTAACAGCAGCAGGATTATTACTGACTAGGTTAGAAGCCATTTTAAATTTTGTCCCCGCACCCTCCCCCCTCTTTTTTTCAGTAAAGGGAAAAACACCATTTTCTCCTAAGAGTCTTCTACTGTTCTGCGATCTCTTGTTCTTAGTATCCGGATGGTATTCTAGACATAGAACAAATGGCCTTATCTTTTGTGTTGTTCTCAGGACTTACTCCTGGCTTTCCTGGAGAGGCCTGGGGAACTATATGGTATGCCAGGGATACAACCTGGGTTGGTCTCATGCAAGGCAAGAGCCCTACCCACTGTACAGCTGCTCTGGTCCAGAATTCCCGATCCTTTTGAAGAAAGCACTTTCGGGATTTCCGAGGTTTTTCTGTTGCCAGGATTTTCTCTGTTGCATTGACTTCCTTTTCATCTTTTTTTTCCATAAATTTCCTTCATTGGTTGGTTGATTGGTTGGTTGATTGGTTGGTTGGTTGGGGGACAAAATGTTTTTGTTTCTTTCATGTAGAAAGCCTTCCTCAAATGTCTAGCTATGCTGGCTCATCCATTCTGCTTTTTAAGAGCAGAGCACCAAATGTTTTCTCTGAAGCACTGGGAGCAAGGGCACAGACTTAATTGCTGGCTTCCACTTGGCATAATGAAAGGGCACGCCATCCTTGTTGATGGAAAACTTCATCTGTCTGTTGCTGCAAAACTTGTCTCTGGAGTGACGTCATTTCTCCATGAGATGATCCTTTGGCCTGGGGCTGAAGAGCTGCAGGAAACGGGTGGATGCCAGATGTTGGGCTTCTAAGGCAGGAGGGGAATGGTGAATTCCACTTGACTGTACAGTGGCCTTAAGGTGGGAGCTCGTATTGCCACACCTTACCTTCCCCAGATCTTGCAGAGCAGAGTCCCGCTAGCTTCTCCCAAGATAAAAAGGAAACGTGCCTTCTAGTCAGAAAAGATTGGGAAGGTCCCTAGGGATCTCTCCGTTACCCCCTTGCTGCCTGTGCCAGCCCAAAGTACTCTATGTTGGCATCCTTCTTGCAGTGTCTCTCAGAGGTCCCCTGGGCAAGTCATCTGCAGGCATTTAAGTGGGAACTTTCTCTACCCTGCTAAGTTGTTTGCCACGCCTGCATCTGTTTCACATCTCCTGAGAAAATGGTAGGACATTTCCACTGTTTATTGTCTCTCCCTGCCAATCAGAGTCTTTGCCCTCCTGCCACTATTTGAAGGATTTGGGGAGGGGAAAGAAACAAACTCCCTGGGAATTTGTGCTCCGAGTTGCTAGAAGCCTAATGCCAAATTTCATGGAATAGTAGTGTTAAGACCAGAGCAGACAACAGAAAGAGTGGTCCAGATATACCTCTACATCATAATCTTCTAACTGATATAAACAAACATTCCTCTACTTCAGTAGGTTATGTCTTATCAATCTACAGTGAATCGAAATATAGTTAAGTCAAAAGCATGGGTCAGTCACATGCTGGGTCAGCCACAAAATTTGTGTTTCTCCTGAAGACATATTGCTTTTGCATAATCATCAAGTCAAAAACTGGAACCCTCTTCAATGGGCCCCGATGGGTAAGATAATTTAGCTACTCCAGAAAAGACAAGCAAATAGCCTCCCATACAATTCTGAAACTCTGATTGTGAAGGATAGAGGCATCAGCCTAGGTCGCTCACTTAGTAGCTGTGTGTCAGGCAAATATGACTTCTCTGAACCTCTTTCCCTTCCCTCATCTCTCAAGTATGCAGAACAATGGGACTTACCTCATCCCTTTCGAGAGCCAATTAAAGCAGATGGAGCTTTGTGAAAAGGTTAGCACCATAGCTGGCAAATCGTCAGCATCAAATATACATAAACCAGTCATCCTCAGCATCTGGCTGCATAAGCTTAGACTTAGAAGAGTGACAAAAATAATAATAATAGAAGGGAAGATAAATTGTATGAAGGATCATTGATGAACTTGAAAGGCTTGCACTAGATTCTATTTCTAAAAGAAATGAGAGTTCTTAAAAGGATTCAATTAAACAAGAGTATTTGTATACAGTGTGGTTAGGAATTTGTCCTGTAGGTACTTACTACCCAATTCATTATAATTAGCAAATGTGAGAGAGTGTGACAAGGAAGGCACCTTGAAAGTTCAAAAGTAGAAGGTTGAGATGAAAGTGACTGACTTTTGTTTTTTGTTTGGTGGGAAGGGCCACTCCTGGCAGTATTCAGGGCTGACTCCTGGCTCTGTGCTCAGGGATCACATCTCTCAATGCTCTGGGGACCATCTGTGGTAGCAGCCTTATCTGCTTTACTGTCTCTTAGGCCTCTGTTTTCTTTGTTTGGTTTTTGGTCCTCCCCTGACTGTGCTCCAGGCTTACTCCTGGTTATGTGCTCTGCCAAACTTCAAAACTCAGGTTCGGGGCTGGAGCGATAGCACAGTGGGGAGGGCGTTTGCCTTGCATGCAGCCGACCCAAGTTCAATTCCAAGCATCCCATATGGTCCTCTGAGCATTGCCAGGAGTAATTCCTGAGTGCAGAGCCAGAAGTAATCCCTGAGTATTGCCAGTTGTGACCAAGAAAAAGGAAAAAACTCAACTTCAAGGCCCGCTCTGGCATTTCATCCAATCTGGTAACAACAAGATGCTGCATTTTATGGTCCTGCAGGACCTGGGGCTCACCCAGTCCTTCACTGTTCCTGTGTCATTTCCTCAAGAGACAGGACTAGCCCAAGAGACTGAGATCCTGGGTGAGAGGAGCCCCAAGAGTCTGAGTCAGTTCTTTCCCCAGTACTGGGCCCAGTCTCCAGCCCACTACAGTTATTGACAAGAACTGAACATCAGTTACGTTTTCTAAAACATTTTTATAAATAAACAGAAGTGCTATCGAGAAAGGGGGAACGTCAGCTCCCCTGTCTTGGCCTTCATGCTCGTGGCCCCCCAATAGTCCAGACTGGTCTCCTGTAACGTGAGGGTGGGCACATTCGGAATTGCTTGGTGGTTATTTCTGGCAATGTGCTCAGGAGTCATCACTGGCAGTGCTCTGGGGACCCTGTGTGGTGTTGGGGCTAGGCCCTGGGTCAGCCACAAGCTGCCTCAACCACAAAAGCCAGACCTCTGGGATTATCTCACTCCCTTCTCTTCTTGTTGCTAACTACGTTCCTCATGCCCAAAATGAATATATTGAGAGGCACCAGAACACACATTCCAATTTGACTTCAACCTTTTTATGCGTCGATTGGCTGGCAACCCTCCCCAACAAGACTGATTCCCCACTTTCCATAAAAGCTGTTAGCAAGGTTTCAGAAAATAAAAAAAAAAAAGTCTATAAGGCTGACTGTATTGCTTTTAACCTCATGCATTTACCATGCTTTTCTGATTAGCCAGACATTTTGTCACAGATTATTAAAATGAAACAATGCTTGTTAAAACAAATGGAAAAAAGATGCTCCCTGTAGTGTCTTGAATTTTACTCTTTGTAGACTTGCCAAATGGCAGGACTCTACAATGTTTCCTGTCACCAAGGGGAATGAGTGACTTTTTCTGCATGGTACTGAGGGCTAAGAAGAATCCTATGATGAAACCACATATTTTAATGGTGCATTTAGTTCCTGAAGTGGTTTTGCGTGTTTATATCATTTGGTACCAGCCAACAAACCAGTGAGAATGATTCCATTCTTGCCTAGCAAGTGCTCAGTGAGCTTTAGGGGATGCAAGCGAGGGTCACACAGGGCTTGGGAGCACATCAGGAGGCAAGACTTGAGAACACATAAGTGCCGATAAGCATCATGTGCACAGAGACCTTGTTCTCCTCCTGTCCCCGGGTCTAACAGACTAAACAATCTTGCAAAAGTCACCACATCATTCTAGGTCTCAGCTTCTTCATGTAAACAAAGAGAGGGTTTGACAAAGAACCTGCACAGTTCTAAGACTGAAATTGTTGACTCTGATCTGGCTCGTTCTGAGTTCTTCCCAAAGTAAAACACAAAGTCAATTATTCTGGGAGATGAAAAGTTTTCTATCACTAAAGAATCCAACTCCTCATGCTTTCTTCATTGCCGGTTGCCTGCTTTGAAAGATAACAAGTTGGACACAAAGAAATGGAGTACCTGCTTTACCGAGCAGTAGTGATGACAAAGTGAGGTGCCTTGGTACTCACCTCAAGGAATATAGTGCCTTGAGGAAGCCCATTAACTCTGCAAAGCTCCATCAGAGCTGTGGTAATGGAGAGATGGTGTATGTGCAGAGAGATAAGGTATAGAGAACGCATTACTAACAGGCAAGCTCAGGTGTGGTGTGTCTTCTTCCTAAGGGAGTGATATGGAACTGACTTTGTTAATGGGCAGGAACAAGACGTTATAGCGCCAGGTGAAAGCAAGCACACAGTCAAGAAGGCATGACTCATCTTGAGAAGCACCAGTCCCCTGCAGAGGGAAGAGAGTTAGCAGGAGAAATAGCACAAATAACAATAAATGAGGTCAAAGAAGAAGGCTTGAACTTGATCGTGAATATATGCATGTTGTTGACACAGTTGTCATTTTTTAGTTTTCTTCTACTTCTGATCTGCCTAGACCTAAAAGGAGTAGAGTGGTTTGTTAAACTGAGAACAATTCAGATTTTCTAGACTTCAAATTTCTTTTCCCTGAGACTCCAGTTGAGTTCTTCTATCATCATCAGCCTTTCTTTGGCATACTTACTTCCTGCTAGCAGCCAAGGTTTTCTATATACACACAGGGTATGGACTCAGAACCTCAAGAAATGTTCCCTCTTCTTTTTTTTTTTGCCCAAACCAGATCACATTATTGATATTATATGTGATATTTATACTGTGTAACAATACAACAGTAGCACGGTAGCACTATTGTCCCATTGTTCATCGATTTTCTCGAGCGGGCACCAGTCACGTCTCCATTGTGAGACTTGTTGTTACTGTGTTGGGCATATCGAATATGCCATGGGTAGCTTGCCAGGCTCTGCCACGCGGGTGGGATACTCTCGGTAGCTTGCCAGGCTCTCTGAGAGAGACAAAAGAATCGAACCCAGGTTGGCCGTGTGCAAGGAAAATGCCCTACCCGCTGTGCTATCACTCCAGTCCAACAATACAACCGTATTATGATAAAATTATAAAGAGAGAAATAAAGGTCAAAAGATAGTAATGGTACATGAGTGAGACGAAAACAATGATAAGTTGCCATAAAGAGTTCAAACAGGAAATTTCTGAATAGATATTAATAATAGCATGATAATTTAGTAATTTGAGCTCCCGAGTAATCAAAGAGGGAGAAAGAATGGAGTTAAAAGAGTCACCTTTCACTATGCAAGAGAAGAGCTATTTATGCCCCAGAATCCATGGAGAAAACCACTTTTCCCAGGGTCTTCAATGAAGGATCACTAAACAGCATTGTGGAAAATAAAACTAGTTTCATACATCTAGCACCACCACCCCCAGATGAATTTAGGCTGCTGTGATATATTTGATCTAAATGTAGGCAACTTCCTAGAGTCTGATTCATCCAAAGAGAAAATATGGAACAGTTTCTCAACTTTTCCTGACCGTGGCCAGCTTCTGATCTTGTCTCCTTCCTGTATGTCCCCCCTACCCCGTCTTATCAGATGGCCCCTAATCTCATGCTGTGTACTCCCATTTATGCAGTTTGTACCAGAGGTCCCTAAGAATATCCTGAAGGCAAACAAACAACAGTCCATGGGCCTCAGTGAGAAGCTCTGATCTTACAATAGTCAGAGTTTCATGTCTCAAGCTGGTATAAAATTAGTACCCAGGATACCCAGTGGGAGGGAAAACTGGCAAGTCTCCTTGACGATGGGTAGGGCACCTTCATGATTTTCTCTTGTGGCAAAGGATTTAAAACATTGAGTACATGTTGAAATCAACATAAGTGTAATGAAAGGAGAGTTAAGAGGAAAGGCTTGAAACTCCTTCTCCATGTCCTTGCCTTGTGCAGCCAACTCTGTCACCTCTTCCAGCTATTCGGAACTCTCCAGTCACATGACCTCTCTCATTTCAATACAGAACTTGTTGAATATCTGTCTTCCCTGATAGAAAACAAGAAACCAGTTGCCTTGCTACTTCACACCAGGGGTAAATTTGGACAGTGAGAGGCATCGAGAGATGATGTTTTAACAGAGTTGAAGAGAGTGAGACCTGGAATAAATCCTCCCTTACAGCCCCTAGAAGGAACGCTTTGAGGTCAGGCTTTTGGACTCCAAAATTATAAGACCAACAGTTTCTGCTGTTTAAGTCACTCCTTTTGCAGGAGCTTGTTAGCACTATTCTAGCAAACTAATGTATCGATTGCTAGAACTTTCAGATTACTCTTCCATTCAGGAATATAATTATATTTGCTGGTCATGGGCGGACATTGATAGTCCAGGGAAGAAGACATTGCTTCCTTGGCAACTAATCTTGTAGACACGCAAGCCAAGCCTGGATTCTGTGATGGAAGAGTGCGCTCCAGGTAACAGAACTTAATTCTCAGCACTCCCCTTGCACTCCACCCACAAACTTCACGTCTCACTGATTTGTGCCATCTACTTAATTTCTATGTGAACCCTGTGTTTCTAGCTGTGATTTGGGGTTAGTTATTAACTTCTCTCTGTTCCCTCCTCTTGAGGAGAAAATGATATCATAAATCTCAATCAGAAGTTAAAGCAACGCACGTAGAAACTCATCCTGTGCTAACTTCTGTGTGCTTCTAAATCTCAAAACTATCTTTTCCCTTCCTTGTTCTCTTGATTTCCTCATAATATGGTAATTATTTCCCCAGAGAGGGAATAAGTTAGTACACACAGTACAATTTTCAGGTATATTTTCATTCTAATATTGTAATCTGAGTCTTCTACATTAAGCAGAAAAGTTCAAGGAAATTCTTCAAATAAAAATGATAAATAAGAGACATCTTATTGTGGAAAAAATTAAATTATTGTAAAGAACACATCAAACTAGTACATTAAAATTTTTTCATTAAAAAAAATCCCAGTCCACTGAGATTCCTTATAAACTTTGGCTGAGATTTTTCCCTTAGAACAAATGTTTTATAATTGCATTGTATATGCCAAACCAACCACATCATCATCAGTATAAACTCAGTCTCAAAAAAACACATGTGTTTTTCTCTAGTACCTTATGCTTTTATAATATAATTTCTACCCCCCTCAAAATTGCTTCTCAGTAGCTAAGTGCTCCTTAAACCAAGCAGAAAAGGCAAAAAAAGAACATTCTCAACCATGGGTTTCAGGTCATTTGATCCCAGTGATTACTTTCCGAAGATTAAAGCCAAGTTTAAAAATTTAAACTGGAATACTTTTCTAGAACCAGCAATAGAGAGATAATTTTGGTACAAGTTTATTTGCCATGAAAGAACAGAGAAAATTCAGTAATATTATTTGCTCCAAGCACACTTATGTAAAGAAGACGAAAATCAAGGTTAACATATTGTTTTACTTAATATAATTCAGTGTTAACAGTTATTAAACAAGACCAAACATGTTGTAAAAATTAAAGAACTCTACTAATATATACTTAGCATGACTATGGAAAATTCAGAAAGCTGCCACACATTTGGAAGTCGGGTGTAAATCGCAAAGTGTTCAGCAAAGTTACAAGTCAGTCCAGGTCACTCCAAGAAGAGTCAAATGGGGCAGAGAGAAAGGATGTCGAGTGATATTCTTATAACAAAGGAGGAAGTGAGAAAATCTCTAAAATCACTCACAAGCCTACACAATCATAACATTTCATAAAGGTTCCAAGTGTAAAGGTTCCGGGATCCAGGATATGACTATAATACAGCCCAACGGAAGAAGTTGGAGCAGCTGCAGGCTTTGGGGGCCCACATGGGCCAGGTCTCGTGTGCCAAAATGGTTCTTAATATCCAAAACTGAAATAAATGTTCTGACACTACACCGGTCAGGCGGGGGCGCACCACCCGGCTTTCCTCTAATGTTTCTGCTTAGTCTTCTGATCAATTCCATTGACTGTCTCTGAAGACTACAATTCCCAAAGCTTCAGTTACCCTTCTCTCTCTCTTCCCCACCTCCAGTCTCTTCCCAGGCCATCTCAAGATCTTCTAAATGACCCATTTTGCTGATCATCACCACTTTCCCATGACTAGCTCTATTCACCATTCTGAATTCCACGTTTGCAAACTCAACTGAAGATATTACAACTCTACTTGATATCAAATAAGTATCTCAAATGTTTCATGACCAAAATAGACTTCTTGATTTCTCTATCACCCAAACTGTCTTCCCTATTTTAGTAACTGTATCCACTCAATCGCTCAAGCCAAAAATATCTGCATTATCTTGACTCTACCTTTTCTTTCACATCCAGTCCATTAGCAAGGCCCACCATCACTCTCTCTGAAATAGATATGAAATCTATCCGCTTCTTTCTTCCACCACGTTTCTTGTCTAAATCACCATCTTTGCTCCTATGAATGTATTGATTTTCTTGGTATCCTGTTAGCCTATGCAAACTTTTGAGGGGTAAGAGGTTTCCAAAACGTATTTGGAGGCCCAAGGATCACTCTAAGAGATATTGGGCCCCATGGTGCAGACCTGATATTTACATAAGTTGATGCTGGGGCCACCAGAGCCAATGCAACAGTACTGAAGGTCATTTGGTGCTGGGCATCAAGCTCAGGGCCTTGTTCATGCCTAGCACCTAGTTCATGGAGCTATAGCCTCACCCTGCAATGTTTTTTAACATTTAGCACAATTTTTACATCAATTAAATTGGAGCATTTTCAATTAAATAATTCAACAAACAAAAATATATATGCATACATAAAATCTCAAATAAATCCATCTAGAAATAGACACAGAAAGTTTATTATGTATGTAGTCCTTTGGAAGAAAGATATGGTAGAAATGAAGGATAAAAATTGATTTTGCACTCCAGGCTTGCATGGAGTTTGGCATGCGTGTCCTCCCCGTACCTCCCTGTACTTCTAGGAGCCTGGCAGTCAGGCCCATGACTGTGTCTGGCACCAGATAAGCACAGAGATGCCTCCAGACCCCAAAGTCACCATCCAGTTAAATATTCCATTGTAGCTGTATCACCCTATCTAAAATCTTAGAATTCCTGGAGCGATATCTCATACTCTATACAAGGACTTAGTGCTCCAAGTGCAACACTCTTTACACTCTCTTCTCTAAGGAAACTTTCTGGATAATTTTTAGCAATTTATTGACAATAAGCAACACAAAATAAATTATTTAGGTTCTATTTTGGAGGGAGGCTTTTCAGATCTGGGTGAAATAATTTGAAATACAGTGGTGGGAAGGTGTAATGGTGATCAGATTGGTGTTGGAATATTGAATGTAATAAATTATTGTGAACAAATTTATAAAAATAATTTTTTTTAAAAAATTGATTTTATAGGGACGAGAGATAGTACAGTGGGTAGAGCGCTTGCCTTGCATGTGGCAACAATGTTTAATCCCTGCACCACACAGGTCCCTGGAACTCACCAGAAACCATCCCTGAGTGCAGAGCCAGGAGTAAAACCTGAGCACCACCAGGTAAGGTCCTGAAACAAAGATAAAAATAATCTTACTTATATGTAAAGTATAATCTTTTATTTAAAAATATAAGAACTTCAAGAAAGCATGACAGCATGTTAAAATGCCAGTTATTAGATAGGTATTGTTTTCTGTAAATTTCATTTCATTTTTCTCATAAAAAATGGAGAAGGGGAGATAAAGAAAATAATGCATTTTTATTGACTTTAAAAGGGGAAAATATCTTTGAGCTAAAAGTGCATTTAAAAGTTTAATACATAATATTTTCTGAATAAACATCTGCTAAAATATTTCAATTTTATGCAAAAGAAAAAATCTTTCTCTATAACTGATTTTAAATGGAATATTTCTACTTACCCCTACACTGTACACAATCTTGAAAATGGAAATCGTCGCAACACATTTGCAGTCCTTCAATAGCTCCCAACATATTTAGAATCAGGTCCACTACTCTGTCCACAAAATCCCCCTAGCCTGGTCTCTCATCACCTCCCCAATGTAGGTACACTAATCACCTAGGTTCTTCCCGAACTGCCCTTCTATCTCTCTGTCAATTTTCCCACAGGAAGTTCTTTGCTTCTCTCTCTCTCTCTCTCTCTCTCTCTCTCTCTCTCTCTCTCTCTCTCTTTGTATCTAAAGATGAGTATAGATACAGATCTAATTTATAAATATACACATATGTGGCTATATAAGATGACCTATGCCATCTTATGTAGAATATATACTACATATAGAATATATTCTATATATAATGTATTTTCAGTACAGAGTTTAACAGGAGACATCTTGTCTGTGATCTTTTTCAAATACAACAGACTTGTGGAGACGTCCCTTGACCACCTGATCTGAAGAAGTCTCACCGGACATCCTTAATCACTCCACCTCTCTCAAAATCACTGACCACAGTCTTATCCTGTGCGTTGGGCATACACGTTAAGTGCATCTTTTTGCATCTCCTTCATCCCTCCCTTCTCCTCCAGACATATGAATTCTAATTGTGCAAAGGCCATGTTAGAGCCCCAGGATCATCGGTGCCATGTCTGGCACAGAGAAGATACCATGGTTTCTCTTTCTACATCAACATTTCCTTAATTCTAGGGCTTTAAACCAATACCTATTTAATTCAGAAGTCCAAGGGTAGGGTGGCTAGATAGAACAATTGCAGACTAGCAGAAACTGGAATCAGGCTGAACATAGGTTGGCAGGCTCTGGAGAAGAATCTGCTAGTTCAGAGTTGGGTAAAATCTAGCTCCAGGAGACAGGGTCTCCTTTGCCTAGCTAACTGTATCTACTGCAGGAAATCCGCATCCCTTTCATGCAATCCCTCCGTCCTGAAGCCAGCCAAAGCATGCTCAATTATTCTTGCACTTTGAATATCCAATTTCTATAACCAGCTGGAAAATTCTGTTTTCAAAGTGATTCAGTCTGGCCCAGCTGGGTAATATCCATAGTTTAAGGTCAACTTGCTACATAAGTTCACCCAATTTCAGGAGCAAAATCCATCATATTCACAGTTCTGGGGATTACATAAAATATATCAGGGTAGGAAATCTTAGGGCTCCTTCCAGAATTCTTCCTGCAACAATGGATGTTCCATGAACACCTTTTGAGTGAAAAAATGAATATCAAATGCACACATCAAACATCATAAATAACCTCACAAATGTCAGCAACCAAGTCATTATAATTCATAATTCATAAGTATGCCCCCATAACATCATGAGAAGGTTAACAACATGGTTATAGTTGCCATGGTTATAGACAGTCTGTCCAAGCAAGACTTTCGTGTTTCTTTAACTTCTGAGGCTTAGAGAGATAAACCTCCTTAGCTGACAAAGTCAGTGTAAAAGAACAAAAACCAATAAACAAAATCCCCACAGGCTAATTGGTGAGAAGTAGCTGTCACTTGGCTGTGTTTGACTTTGACTTTGGACAATTTATTTAGTGTGCCCAGATCAGGCTGCTTCTGAATACAACTGGCAGCCATCTCACATGGGGTGGTGAGGTTTAAATGATCAGAAAATCCAGAGCATCGCGCCTGCTTAGTCATGACCTCCCCACTGTCTGAGAAGCCATCTGGTTAGGCTGATAGAGCACAGAGTGGCCCCAACCAGGCAAGATTTTTCAGTCGTGTTCCCAGGGTAAGAGGGTTTTGCTCAAAAGTCAATATATTAATCATATCTATATAGACATACATATAATTGGCATTTTTCTAGAAAATCTCTTAGAAAATCACCATCCCAAAGATTCTTTTAGCTGTTGCAACTTGTTTTTCTTCTAGTATTGGGGTAGAAGGGGAAATTTTGCTCCTTCTTATTGTTTGTTTTTTTTTCCCCAGCTAAGCTTCGTGCAAAGTTATTGAAGATTAGTGGGCATGCTTTCTTTGAAATCCCTTTCTTGATATACTGCGATATCTATTTCACAAAGAATTTCCGATAGGATTGGGAACAAATGCAATGTGAGTAAATCCCAGGTGCCACTCAATAGCTCTTGTGTCTTTGAACCCGGCTCCCTCCAGACTCTGTGCCTCTGTGTTCTCATCTGCAAAATGGAAATGGTGGGGCTGGAGCAGTAGTACAGCGGGGAGGGCATTTGCCTTGCACTCGGCCAAGCCAAGTTTGATTCTCAGCATCCCTTATGCGCCCCCACCCCCCACAAGCACTGCCAGGAGTGATTCCTGAGTTCAAAGCCAGGAGTAACCCCTGTGCATTGTCGGGTGTGACCCAAAAAGAAAACAAAAAGGAAGTGGTTAGTCATCACAGGACTGAGTGATTCCGGACACTCAGGAAGAGCAAACGCTGTGAAATATTTATGGAATAAAACAAGGACTTGAGAAACCAATGAAACTGGAGAGAACAACAGACCTGCTCCTCCCTCTCACTCAGGGAGTGGCCCATGTGACAGGTGGCAGGAAAATGGGTCTGCTCTGTTGAACTTACTCTCTCACCTCTCTGCCCTCTTTTTTGATAAAATGTTGATTCTGAAAGAAAGTCTCTCTCTCTCTCTCTCTCTCTCTCTCTCTCTCTCTCTCTCTCTCTCACACACACACACACACACACACACACACACACACACACAAAAGATCACTTGGACAAGAGATTTATTGGAGGACTCAGCTGTAGGGTTAAGGGGCTGGGGGAGACCCAAAGTGCGCAGGGAAAGCATCGTCTGAAGGACAGCGCGGGTAGCCAGTCAATGACTGTGAAATTAGGACAAGGAGGAGGATGAATTAGAGATGCTCAACCTACAGAAAGTCTCCACCCAGCCCTAGCAGAGGTCACTGGGATCCACAGATGACAGAAATCCCACGGCCTCTACGGTCTCTGCTGCTTAGAACCCAACTAGGAGGCCTGGGGGAGGAGTCTTCTGCTTTCCAAAGGGAAGAGGCCCACAACCTCTCATCATTGAGCAAGGAGCTCAACAGAGCTCTGAGTGGCACGCATTCCTGGGTGCCCCTTGAAAGCATTCATGGATATGAATGACATATATGCTACAATGTCTGCTGAGGATCCCCCAAAGCCCCCATTTGAAGAGTGTTTCTGGGGCTGGAGCAATAGCACAGCAGGTAGGGCATTTGCCTTGCACGCGGCTGACCCGGGTTCAATTCCCAGCATCCCATATGGTCCCCTGAGCACCGCCAGGGGTAATTCCTGAGTGCAGAGCCAGGAGTAACCCCTGAGCATCACTGGGTGTGACCCCCCCAAAGAAAAAGAGTGTTCCTCAGATCTGGGCATTAAAATGGCACCTGGCAAATATGACTATATGGCCCGGTGCTCTTTAGGAACTAAGAAGAAGAAACCAGACGTAGCCAGTGGTGGCCCTTCGTAAAAGGCATTCACAGGGAAGTTCAAATTCTTTGAGTTGCTGCTTGAATGTACCTGGGAAGTGTATGGAATCCTGCGGAAAGAGGCAGTTGCTGAGCAAGGACTTCAGTGGTGATCAGACTTCTCTTGCGTGAGGAGCCAATTCAAGAATGTGTAGGGACTGGGAGGCAGAGTCCACTGGGAAATATTTTTGCCTTGCACACAGTCTACCCAGGTTTGCTCCCCAGCATCCCATATGGCTATCCCCTGAGCACCGCCAGGAGTGATTCCTGAGTGCAGAGCCAGTAGTAAACTCTGAGCATCACTGGATATGACGCCAAAAGAAAAGAAAAAGAATAACAATATGTATGCATAAGGGTATAAGGGTGTGAATATGTGTATATATTGTCTAGAGGTCATATTTCTCTTCCTCGTGCTTTTTTTCTGTTTTTGCCTTTTCTGCTCATATTGCTTCCTTCAAAAAGAAAATAGCTTTATTGGTTTCCACAGAAAATCTGTTTCTGGAACTTGAATTACCTACTTTTCCTGAATAGGAAAAAGTCATTAGGAAACTTGGCATTGCTTTTTAGCACCAAAACTGTAAGAGGCAGACTTCTTTGAAAAAAACATCAACAAAAAAGGCAACTTTCTAAGTTTTTCCCCTTTAAAGAAGCTTCCAGGCCATATTCCAAAGCTTGAAGGGCCCAGATGGCACCCGCCTGTGTGATGACCACATTTCTGTTCTCCACACGGCACTATGAGGCTCGAGAGCCATGAATAAGACTCAACGCCAAAGCGGGAAGAGCATAGCCCACTGAACAAAAATGAACAAGGACAAAGGAGGTGCAGGAGCTGTGTGGGAGTCCCCGTGCTCATGAGACGGAGCATAAATAGCAACTATGAGGACAGCTGTGATGAGCCAAGTCCTCCACACAGCCAGCTTGACCCTCACAGGCCACTGCACATACCTGACAGCAAGTCTCATCTTGTCCCTGACCTTGGCTTCTAGAGTATCCTCGCCCATCCCGTTTCACATAGGGTCATGTGATCCTTTGCCACCCCCAATGGTGGTCGTGTCTATCTATCTGTCCATCCATAGTATACTCAGATTAAAAGTCTTACCAACAGTAGATCTCTTAAAAATAAGGATATATTTTTATGTTGCTTTTAATATTAGTTCATTCAAATAATTGGCAAGTGCGTAGAAGGATAAAAAGGTAAACTGCAGTAATTATAGTTGACCTCCTTTTGCAGATATGTTTTGCAAAAATGGCATGAGCAAGATTGTAAGAGCAAGATCTTGGTGTCAGAATCTGGGAACTTAACTGTGTATGTGACCTGAAGAACTTTCCAGACCTTTTTTTTAAAAGTCACAATCTGAAAAAAAGTAGTGATAACAGCTTTTATCTTGCAAAGTATGTGTTATATATTATGTATGCAAAGGGCAAAGTGCAGTTATTGAGGCAAAGTAAGAGGTAGAAATAAACTCAGGTATGTGAAAAGAAAGAAAATAAAATAAATAAATAAGTTTGATTAAAAAAACTCCACCTAAGCAAGTGAAAAAAAAAAAGGATCTAGGACTGGAGTATATGAAGTACATGGTTTAGTGTTAAAATGTATGTTTTGTTTGACTGAGGAAGTGTTTGACCCTCATACGTCAGAAATAAATAAAATCCAAAGTCATAAAAGAAAAACACAATAGACTTGAATATTTAAAAATTATTGACTTCTATTTGGTAACACATAAAGTAAACAAAATTATTTTAGAAGCCTATAATAAACCAGTAAAAAGTAGTGAAATGTATACAACCTATAAAGAGTAACTGCCATAGTTCTTAATGAATTTCTGCAAAATAATAACAAAACTGCATCACAGAAAAATACCAAATATTATATACGTGCAATTCTCAGGATAACAGTCAATAAAGATCTAAAACATTCTAAACTTGGAAAGCTCTTATGGAACACAATTTTAGACAATACAGTCATACTATTGTTTTTACCCACCATATGGATAAAAATCTTAAATATTCATAAACCTGTTATCAGCAATTATCTATTTTACTTTCATATGCTTCTACATACAGAAACCAAAGTTGCACATGCCAACTCTTGTTCCATATATACAAACCCTGTAAGAAAATATAAAGGAGTATGTTACTATTACCATTATAAGATGAGTGGGATATTTCCTGAATGTCACTATTACTCATGCAGTTAGACTGAGAAACATTAGAATCGGAACATAAGGACTGTACTTGAACTTTCCCTTTCTGCTCATTGCTACATAGTAACTTCAGACTTCCTCTCTCAATGTGACCAATGTCCCACAGCTGGTATAAAACATGCCATAGAGAAAATTCTGAGTTTTGTGTCTTGTAGCTTCAACCCAAAATGAAATGATCTGGGAATAGAGAGATACAGGTGCATCCCTTGAACATGGCCAGTGTGATTCATTCTCAGTCACCTCAAACATTCTCCAAGCACAACAAAGTATTCACCAAGCACTGCCAGGACTGATTCTTGGAAATCATCTAGAAGTTAAACCCTTAACATCTGAACATTGTTGAGTATGACCCAAACACACCACCACCCTTACCAAGAAGAGAGGGGGAGAGAGAGAGAGAGCGAGAGCTGATTCATTGGAATTTCAAGGTATTCAATTCTAAAAACCCAAGAAAATTTTTATTAAATTTGATTAAAAATATTGATTAAATTCAATAACCCCACCAAGTAGACAAGCAGACTGCTAATTTATAATCTGAGAGATTGGCTCCTATGATTGGCCCAACTTGAGTCTGCATTCATCCTAACCTAGCCCACTGCTTCAAAAGTTGGGTTCAAATCAACTTGACAGCTCCCTTCTGACGGGTACAGAAGGTTTAATTCCTAGAAGAGAATGCTATTTTTTTTTAATTTTTATTATATCACCATGTGGAAAGATACACAGTTTTCAGGTTTATGTCTCAGTTATACAATATTCAAACACCATCCCTTCACCAGTGCCCATATTCCACCACCAGAATCCCCAGTATACCTCCCGCCCCCCACGCCCCACTGTATAACTGATGAATTTCACTTCATTTTCTCTTTACCTTGATTACGTTCCATATTGCAAAACAAAACTCACTATTGTTGTTGGAGTTTCCCCCCAAGAAAGACAGCCCTACTAAGGAAGCATTTGATAATTGGTTTTCCATTAAAAAATTGTATGTTTTCAGTTTTTAGAAAAGGTCGAGCGGCTGCTAATGCGGCTGCGCGGTTCGGATGTGTTCCAGTCCCGCAACCCGGAGCCGTGTTAGCTGCTGCTCAGTGTCGCCAGGGCTCCATTTGGAGGAGGCGTCCCAGCTGTACCTCCTCCGTCTGGATCCCTAGTGTTGTTGGCCCGGGTTCCGGTCCGGAGCATTTCTCCGGCTGCGTTGCTCACCAGACGGCCTGGCCTCTTCTCTCGAAAATGCTATTTTCAGCAGAAAACTAAGCTGCTCCAATACAAAACTGGTCAAAATATGTAAGATTGTAATATTCTCAATTTATTATGTACTTAAAAGATCAATTGGCATAGTCAGTTGGAAGAGGCTAGATAGATATCTACCAATACAAGACTAAATGCATATATTTCTTGATATCTCTTTGTTATCAATACATAGCACTGTGTTATGTAAATAGTTTTTGGAGAAACATGGAATGCATCCAAAAACTGAAATCTGGATTTTATTAAGTCTCATTTCCACGACTTTGATTGACATGATCTCCATAAAAAGAAAAAAATAAATGCAGATAGTTAACTTATTTTACTACTATCCTCTACTTTTACTTCTAGTTACTTAACCTAAAATTTAACATTTATACTCAAAATTATTACATATAAATTTATTCAGTGAGTGTTTGGACTATATTAGGTGCCTGTACTTTTCTAAGAGCTAGAATGATTGCAGTTAAAAAGGAAATCTTACTGCATTTATTATATGAGCAAGGAATAGGTGATAAGCAAGTGATTGGCATATATCCATTGTTTATCATTAAATATTCTATCCAATTTCAATTTCTAGGCTTCATAATCTCACAATATAAATGCGTTTTCTGTTTATGCTCAGGAGTTTTCACTATCTTCAAAGTTCCATTTGTAATGCTACATATACTTGCAAGATGAAAATAGTATCAAGTTATGTCTAACTTTTGTGGAATTGTATGCTTTACAAAGGCCGTTCACATCTGCTTGCTCATTTCTGTCATGCACCAACACCAGACATAGGTAAGGGGTGGAATTACTATTATTTTTTTGATCACTATGAATCTCCAGAGCTAAGCAAGATAAAAGGTACATGAGACAAGCCTTGTATAAAAAATTTTTAAAAAAACATTTTCTGGATGGATCAAAATGAAGATTTTCAGCTCAGAGTACAGATTAACCTTGGTAGCATGACAAACCATTTCACTTAGGACTGCTACTGACATTTCTTGGGTTTTTCCAACTACACCATATTTGCAATTTCCATCATCATCAATTCATAAAATTCTAGGCACCTCATTTTCCTTCATAGCAGCTCTTTCTTCCAAGTTGAAGGATCTTTTAGTTTGTTTTGTTGTTTTCAAATAAATAACGAGGTGTTCTATCTGGTGATCGATTCACAAAATATGAATTGATCTTGTAAAACCTGGAACAAATAATCAGAGTTCAAAACATGAACTCTAGCATGATGTGTTGTCAGTGGCCAGATATGGACCTCATGAGAAATCTAAGACTTGTGTCTCAAGTTTGACCACATATGTGTGACATGGGCAAGTCACTCAACCTCTACATAAAGAGGTGATTACTCTAACTTAATACTGATTCCTTCTGACTCCCAAGTGTAGTGATGTGTCAACATTTTCAGTCACGCCTACTCGATAATTGTGGACATCAAGGGTTGGGTTTCAGTTGATGATGAAGGGCAGGGATACCCATTGCAAAACCAAGTTGTTTAAGGCAGTTCTGTGAACAGTTGAAGTGTTTTAGTCTCCACATCTTGCAGACTTAATTATGACAAACAACACGTAACATTTTTTTATGTGATGAAATGAGTCAACAGAGAAAATTTTGTTTGGGTCCACCCTCTTTCTTGAAGAAGTAAAACTCATTAAAGGCTGTGTCCTGAGTTTGCAGAGGTCCAGGTACAGGTAATGCCTGTAAACTACGGAAGAATTTTTTTTTTCTTCAGACAATCACTTTGTAATGAAATTCCACTGAACAGGACAAGTGGTCAACAGAATATAACCCCTTTGGTTACATTCTTCCAGATTACAAAGAATAACAAACAAAACTAGGTCAGTCACTGACCTAATTTTCAACCTCCTTCAATGCAAGGCAAATGGATCTTGCGTATCAAAAATCCTGCCTGCAAATTCTCACATTTTACCCAGAATAAACTAGAATAAGCTATTTAATCTCTCTAAATATCGACTTTCTAATCTGCAAGATGAGGATGATAATATTTAACCCCCAAGATTTCTCATTAAGGAGACTGCAAGGACCTAGAAGTGTTCTGATTGCAAATAGATTCTGGATAAATGCATGGGTGTTCAGCCGCTTAACCTTTCACCTATTGGATGACATCTGGGTAAATTCTAGTTTTGTCTACTATAAATAAAGCTTCTTGAAACATTCAAATTGAGGGTTTTGCATGAGCAGAGTTTTCTTTTCCCTGAGACAAATGCCCCATAAGTTAAATTGCTAGATTATCTGGTGTTTCATAAAGCAGTGGCTTTCATCCTTTCATTTCTTAATAGTGATGCTCAGGGTCCTAGGGCCACTTCTGGTAGACATCAACCCACCCATGCCAGCAGTGCTCAGGAAATTGGTGCTCAGTGGTCACAGGGTCTACTCCTAACAATGTGAGGGGACACCAGACTGCACATGGCAGTGTTGAGCAGGGCCTCTCACATGCAAGGCTTGAGACCTACTTGATCTATCTCTCCAACCTTGGCGTTCCTTTAGTATTTTTGGCATGAGATAGTGTGGGGAGGGCTTACAAGTGATGCTTCAGGAGGCCAGATGTTTGTCCCAGTGATTCTCGGCCAATGAGGTAGAAAATGCAGTACTGCCCTGGCCCTGTGACAGTTCTCATTGGTCAAACCAGATGTCTTTCTGGGGACCATATGGAGTCAGGAGTTGAACCAGGATTGGCTGCATGCAAGGAGTGCCTTATCCCCTGTACTAGCTTTACGGCTCCTCAGCCTTGGTTTTTAACTTTTCTTATACGGTAATACTCTACAACTGCATATAACTTACATAAGTATATATATAATATGTAGGTGTACATATTATATAATGTGTATATAATATGTGCATATATGTATATATCATGCATATGTGTATATAATATGTATATGTGTGTATGATATATAATGTGCATATATAAATATGTATACATATATACATACATACAGGAGCATTTTTATAGAGTGCCTCTATCATTTTACATTCCCACCAGCAACATATTCAGACCTAATTTCTCCAAAGTCTCATCAGTTTGGTATTCGAACTGTTTTCTGTTTGAGACATTCTAATAGCTGTGTAGTGATATTTCATTTGTTTTAAATTGCATCTTACTGCTTGCTAATAATGTTTCACACATTTAAATGTGATTATTTTCCATCTGTTTATGCTCTGGTGAAATGTATGTTCACGCCTTATCCCCCGCCCCTTTTTCTAATTGGAGTTGTTTGTTTCTTCATTGTTGAATTTTGAGAATTATTTGTATATTTTAGGTACTAGCATTTTGTCATATAAGTAGTCTGCTAATATTTTCTTGTAGTCTGTACCTTGCATTTTCATCTTGTCACCTTAACAGTGTTAAATTTTCCCAAGAGCAAAAGTTTATTACACTGATGAAGCACAATTTATCCTCCTTCTCTTTTAGGAGTTATCTTCTTTTAGTTAATTTTTGTATAATGTGTGAAATTTACATTGCTTTTTTTTTTCCTTTGGTAATGGGGCACATCTGGTGATGCTTGATGACCTAGCTCAGGACTCCCTCACAGTGGTGCTTGTGGAACTGTGTGCTGCCTGGAAATGACCCCTTGGTTCCTGCAAGCAGGACCTACATGGGGTCTAGCTAAGGCCTTTAAACCATCTTCCTGGAACCTCATCTTTTTTTATGAAAATCGGTTGAAACTGCTATAGCTCTATTTGCTGGAAACATTTATCATTTGTCAATTGAATTGTTTTTGTTTTTGCTTTTTTCTTTTTAATCAAAAAGTATTGGGGCATATTTGTGAGCTCTCTGCCTGGATTCCCTTTCCAGTGTCTTCAATCGATCTGCATATCCATCCCTTCACTGATATTTTACAGTCTTTGATTACTGTAGTGGACGGAGGCAAGATGGCGCCAACGCTGCCCCAGCCCTTCGCCTTCTCCCGAACCCTGCTCACCATCTCGCCTTAGACAAAACGCAGCTCAGCACAGCAGGCATGGAACTCTACGCGTGATTCCTGCTGGACATCGCTGGCTGTTTTGCAAGATTCAGACAAAATGGCGTTGGCGGGACACAGTGAAACCATGGCCGCAGCCGCAGTGTTGCCACCTGCCCCAGCCAGGCCGAGTGTCTGTAGCTCTGTCTGTCGGACATAGAGCCTTGGCAGCAGTGTGTGCAGTGGCTCATCCACTGTGGGGTGCTGGCAGCCAACCACCAAGTGACTTGGGACTCGAAGCAGGTGTTCGACCTGGCACAGACCCTCCGTGATAGGGCCCTGCTCTGCCAGCTGCTCAACAACCTCCGGGCACACTCCATCAACCTCCAGGAGGTCAACCTCAGGCCGCAGATGTTCCAAGTGCTGCCCAGAGATGCAGGCAGTGTATGTTTGTCAGCATGCGGATCGTAGCCCGTAAGGACAATTAGAGGCCACCCCAAAAGCTTCCGACTCTCTCGGAGAGCCCGACAAGCTACCAAGAGCATTCCGCCCACATGGCAGAGCCTGGCAAGCTACCCCTGGTGTACTCGATATGCCAAAAACAGTAACAATGACGGTCCTCATTCCCCTGATCCCAAAAGAGCCCCCAACATGCCAACGGGCTACACTAGCATGCAACAGAGATGAATGGAGACATTACTGATGCCCACTCAAGCAAATCGATGAACAACAGGACAGTGATACAGTGATACAGTGGTTACTGTAGTACTGGTCCTAAAAATGGGTGTATTATATTGATTTCTGCATAGTAATGTTCTATGCTCTGAACTTCTTCCATGATATTAATGTGACCACCTACTACTGTCTTTCACATATGTTTGTAGAGTATAATGTTTTCAATCCTTTTACAGTCAGCCTTCCAATATCATGTTCAACATGAGGGGTTTTTTTGGCTAACTATGTAGTTATCATGCTTTTTAATTCATTTTCCAGTCTCTCTATTTTATTTGGCTTATTTAAACCATTTACATTTAATGTAATTATTGATATGCTAGGGTTAAAAGTTGCTATTTAAATCTTCTGTGTGTTGTCTTTTTTTTATTTTTCTGTTTTTCCTTTCTTCCTGTGAGCTAGTGGAACAGTAATTATGATGCAATATTAAGTTATATATAAATATATATACTTTGAGTAAATCTCTTTAAATAATTTTAGTGAGTTATAGTAATTTTGCAATAATTATTTTTCACAATTTATCACATAATTTTTACAATTTACTTAATGTTGGCATTTGGCCATTGAGAGTGAAATATAGAAAATTTGTTCCCTGACATTCAAAATATGGTGATGAGAAGGTGTCATAGTGGTGGGATTGGTTTTCAAATCACTTGAATCACTTGTCATCCCATTGTTCCTCAATTTGTTTGAGCGGGCGCCAGTAATGTCTCCATTCATCCCTGTCTTGTGCTAGTGTAGCCCAATGGCGTCTGCCTGCTCCAGGAACATGGAGAGCCTCAAACTGTTCATTCAGGATCTTGATGAAGAAGTCTGACCATCTCGTAGATTTTCAAATATTAAATATAATTGATTATTGTGAACACTTCATAAAAAAAATTTTAAAAAGAAATTTTTCCCTTTATATCATCTTGACAATGTATTTATTGTATATTCATAATATTACCTCAACATATTGCCATATCAGTATATTTTTATTTCAACCTTTAGTGTAATTTAGAAACTCAAAGAACAAAGGAAACTTGGCTCTGTTTACCCAGTTTTTGTTTTGTTTTGTTTGGGGCCACGACTGATGGTGCTCAGGACTTACTCTTGGTTCTGCACTCAGGCATCACTCCTAGCAAGGTTCGGGGGACCAGATGGTGCCAGTGATGGTACTGGGGTTAGCTGCATGCTCTGAACCTGTTTACCAGATTTTTGTTCACCATGTCCCATTGCTCCTACTCCAGTATTATTTCATTTCTCTTTTTTTGTGTGTTAATAAAAATACCTTTCACCATCATTTTATAATAATTATCCCTATGGTAAATTCTCTTTGTTTTTCTTCATCTTAGGAAGTCTGTATTTCCCCGTTATTCCTCAAGGGTATTTTTATGGATCTAGAATTCTGGGTTAATAATACTTTTCTCTCAACACTTGAAAAATGCTGTACCACTTCCTACTGGCTTCTGTGGTTTTGGATTAGAAACATATGGTCATTTGAAGTTGTTCCTGTATGGGCAAGGACTGGCTGCTTTCAAAATTTTTCTTCGTGTTTAATTTTCACATGTTTGACTACACTTTGTCTGGTACAGATATTTTTAATTTATCTTGTTTGAAATTCACTCATATTTTAAAACCTGTAGGCGAATATCTTTTGCTAAATTTGAACATTTTTTATAACCACTCTGTTCTAACATTGTTTTAACCTGAACCTCTTTCTCCTTTCCTTCCAGTTCCCCTGTGACACAAATGTTAGCTCATTTATTAACTATCATACATATTTCTGAATCTTTGGTTATTTTTAGTAAAGTAAACTTTTCTCTGTGGGTAAGATGATTTTTATTTTTCTCCTTTTATTTTACTGATTCTTTCTTTTGTTAATTTCATTCAATTATTCAGCCAAACCATTCAGTTTTTATTTTGTCTTTGCTTTTAGCCTGCTTAAAATCATTCTTGGAAACATTTTAATGTTAGCCACAATAAACTTTTGTCATATAAGGGGTGGAGCAATAGATTAATAGGTATACTTTGTAGGCAAGAGGGCTGGATTTGACCCCTGGCACTACATGAGTGAGCACATATTTATCATATTTATAAGCGGTGATAAATATGGCCCCAAACAAAACAAAAAATTAAAAAAGAATTTGTCAAGTGAGGATAAGAAATAGAAAAAAAGTTAAAGGAAAAAAGCATCAAAATTATCCACATGGCAGCAATAACAAGCTGGAAGGATACTAGGGTGTGGTTGGGGACAGAGTAAGAGAAACTCAAAATATTCTGTAAATATAATACGAGGTCTCACCTTCAAGTCACCAGAATCTAGAATAGGGAGCCAAAAGGGAAAGGCTGAAGAGTGACAGCTATAGACTTTACACATTCTACCGTCTCTGCTCTCCGTTAGCATGAAATGTCTTGACTCCTCTGTTCTGAGATTTTTCTTGCCTCTTGGACCACTTCTGATTTGAACCTGGACACGTCTGGTGTTTCATTAGGAAGTTTCAGCTTTATGTTACATCCAGGTTTCTAAGCTGTTGCTCTGTTGGGGAGAAGGGCGAGTGACCTCAGGTGAAGAGAGAAGCCGAGGACCCTTGCTGACCTCGACGGGCTCCTATGGAAGGCCTGGGCACCTCCCGTACCACGTGAACCACATAGGAGATCCACCTCCCTCGAGGACTCCCCTGAAGGAACAAGAGTACCCCACTAGTGCTTACCACACGTCCTACAATGCCACCAAGAGGGTTCTAGGAATCCATTACTCTCCAAGAGAAGTTCTGAGCCCCCTTTCTCCCCAACTAGGTCTGCTCTAACAGCCCAGTGGGCAGAGGGTGTCACCTCCTGGAGGGTACAGAGGGAAACCCAGGCTTCACACATGGCGTCCCGGGTGCTGTGGACGATTGGAAGCTGCAGGGCTACTTAGCAGTAACGAAAGTCCTGAATCCCCACCTGAGAGAGTAGGGAGCAAACCTGCTAGTGCCTAGTGAAGTTAGATCTCATTAGACTTACCTGACCAGTGGCACTGCAGCACTGTCGTCCTGTTGTTCATCAATTTGCTCAAGCGGGCACCAGTAACATCTTCATTGTGAGACTTATTGTTACTGTTTTTGGCATATCAAATATGCTACAGGTAGCTTTTTAGGCTCTGCTGTGTGGGTGGGATACTCTTGGTAGCTTGCTGGACTCTCTGAGAGGGACAGAGGAATCAAAACCTGGGTCAGCCACATGCAAAGCAAATGCCCTACCTGCTATGCTATCAGTGCACTCCACCTGACCAGTAGCCTTATTATTTTTCTATAGCCTACAGTAGAGTGGTTACTGTCCACAAATTTCGTGTGATGAAAGATTACTTTTCTTGACCCTTTGGCTACAGAGATTAGCTTTCTGTTTGGGCCTCTTTGTCTATCCCTGTTGGTCTTCACAGGGTTCTAAGTTCTAAAATCTTCAGCTCCAATTATAAGGCATAAATGACAAAGGGAACCTCACCATTAAAATCACTATCCCCGCCTCATTGCTACTTGGGTTCCTAAGTCTCTGGACACTGCCTATTCACCTTTCAGATGCACAGCCTACATTTATCCGCAGATGTTAGCTGCAGTTAGTATGAAGAACAGAAAAGTCTCCTCTGCCCTCTCCGTGGATATCAAAGTTCTGAATTTTCTTGTCTCAAAACGTTTTATTTTAAGAAAAATCTGCATGGCATTAAAATAATAGAACCAGAATAAAGGTTTCCTATAATTTTTATTAATAGTAACATTTTCATTATATAGAAGATGAAGACTTGCAGGGGGTATTAACTTGTATCTGTAATAAAAGCCTGGATCTGTTGAAACAGTGATCCAAAATAAAGGCTTTCTCAGCAGAAAGATAGTAAGTGCCCATGAGGGTTCTAATTCATGGCGCTAACTAAGCCAGTCTTCTTCAAATAAATATTTCTGGCTAGAGCATAGTATTATGGGTTTAACTTGGCTCCCCTACTCCAGCTTACATCTATAATTCCTAGAGAAATACCAATGTCTTCAAAGAACATACAGTGCCATTCTAGAATCCAGCAGGATTGCGTGCTGTAAGCATTCACCAATAAACACGAACCAGCAGGACTCACTGAAGATGAGGACAGTTCATCATAACCCCTTCACAGTCCTTCAGAAGCAAATACACAGTAACCTACATGTACCACTGACAAACAGCCACATGAAGAAAGTACTTAACTTAAATCATGCTTTGGATTATAACTAACATAATTACTGACAGCCACTTGATGAGCTGCAAAGGTCACAAGAAGTTGGAGTATAATCTGTCTACCCCCACCTCCAGCTGTGGAGGGGGGTTATGTTTCCGATGGTTTCTTCCAGCTATGCAAGAACTAAGCTTCATAAGTATTTATTAAGCACTCACTATGTGACAGGCATCACATTTTGTACTGGGGATATGAATTTATATATTGCTTCTCTATGTTTTCTCTAATTTGATGGCTCTTACACCAAAATGTTGTTTATATAAAATTGGTTTTCTTTATCATAAATCTGCACTGCATCTTAAAATTGTTTTCCCTTATCTCAACACATTAAGTCTTAAAATAAGAGAAAGATACCATTTTCCTTATTGCTTATCATTAACAAATGAGGGTAGTAAGGCCTAGAAATGTCTTTCCTACTGTCTCACAGTTATAAGTGGGGTAAGGCATTGAATAGTGATCCTCTGACCTATGACCCAGACACTTTTGACAACGTACTTTAATTTTTCTTGCTTCTAACAGCCATCCCCACCTTAGAAATCTGCTAGTCATCAGTTAAAATTCCACCTTATGTTCATTGTTCCAGATGCTTCCACCAAACCAAAGCTCCACGAAGGTGACAACTTCATCATTCCAATGCATTACAACCATTCACATCTGTCTTTTCAGTGCAGCTGGTAGCAACTGTTAGCTAACCTGAATGACTTCAAGACACTCTAGATTCTGAAATTTGGAAAAGAGCAAGAGGTGACTTTTAGTTATCCATGTGCAAACTTCATGAGGGACAGGGCCATGTCTATATACAACTAATAGTACGTTGCCTTGTAAAAATGAACCATTGAAAAAGATTCCTTAAATAAATTAACTCAATACTTCAAAAGGATGCTTAATTATCAATGCTACAAAATTTTAAGTTTACTAAGAGTAAGCTGATATAATTCACTACAAGCAGAATATAAATGTTTATGTGTGTGCATATATATATATATTCTAGACAAAATATATGCTCCTCAATAACTTTGAATACTTTTACTTTAAAAAGTTTAAATACTCTATTATTTATTTTGTCAATGAAATTCCCATCAGCTCCCTACTGCCTACCTTTATCTTTTCTTGAGAACTAATCATTCATTCATGCATGCAATTAACATTTACTGAGCACTTACTGTCTACCAGGAGCTAGGTTGCTAAGATTCATAAGATTCTCTCTCTGCCTCTAAAGGATTTATACACTACAAGAAAAAACCAGCACATAAACAATTTAAAATTAATGGAGGTGTTATGATAGAAGTAGGAAAACATGCTATGGTTATAAGAGTGATTCATTCTGCCTGGGGAGTTTGCTTATGGGAGCTTCTAAGAAGGAAAGTGGATTTTCTCTTTGCAAACTAAATTGACTTACTGGTAATAAAAATAGTTTCCATTTGTGCTGTACTTTGCCAAGTGTTTTCACATCCATTTCTTCTTTTAATTCCCAGAATGGAGGCTCTACAGTTTGCTGTGTTTTAAAAAAATGTATTCATCCAAAAAGGTGGCTCTGAGGCCAACAGATAAATACTATGGAAATTCAATCTAAAGCCCAGAGGTGGATAATAGAAGACAAAACTGGGATCTTTGCTGGAGCCTAACAGAAATCATGCCCAGCAGAGCTAATAATAAAAGCTGGTTCCTTCTCCTTCTTCTTGGGTGTCATTGCCTTACTTTATACAGATTATGTATGTATTATATACAGATTATGTATGCTATTGTAGCCTTCTAATCACCAAGACTGGCATCTCCACTCCCTCCAAACCATTTGGAAAATTGGACTTTGAATGCAAATTAGACTATGTCATTTTTTTGTTTGTTTTTTGGGTCACACCCAGTGATGCTCAGGGGTTACTCCTGGCTTTGCACTCAGGAATTACTCCTGGAAGTACTTGGGGGACCATATGGGATGCCGGGGATCGAACCTGGGTCGGCCGCGTGCAAGGCAAACACCCTACCCGCTGTGCTATCCCTCCGGCCCCCAGACTATGTCATTTTCTTGCTTTAAATTATTTTATTCCGTAGAATTTCCTTCTCCCTATAGGCTAAAGTCCAACAAAGTTTTGCGTAATGTATGAAAGACTCCCTCATCTAAACCTATCAGATCCTTCAGACTCTGTGTTGGCAACTATTAGAAATCTTTCTGATTTTGCTCAAAGCCATCATACTATTTACATTGCTGTGCCTTTATATCATCTTTGGTCTAGAATGCTTTAGCTCTCCGTCATTCTGTCTGATTAAAAAAGAACAAAAAGTGCATAGAAAATGTACATTTCTGTATTGCTTATATATAAATGTGCTTAATAATAGCAAAATTTTGGTAACAGAATTTTGGCTTTTGCTTTTTGTTTTCTTAACTCATTATTTAATAAAGTAAAATGGAAATGACTATCCTATCCCTATCTCTTAAAATTTTAGGAAAGGATCACTATGTCTTAATTACATATCAAAGTCATGACATGTAAATTCATTTAACATTGAACTGTTCTTTGGCAAGCATATTATGTACTAAGAAATTAGCTGAGGATACATCAAAGCATAGCAAAAATTAGTATACTAGGGATTTGGGCATTCAATAAAATTGACAATAAGTGAATAAATTAAATGTTATTAAGACCATTAAAAATGGCCTGAAACAGGGATACTTTAGGGGTACTTTAGACCAGATACTCTATAAAAATATATATGGGTAAATCACATTTTAGATGAGACTTCAAAGGATAAACCAATCATGAGGTCAGAAAGTGAGTATAGTGGGTCAGAGAAAATCTTAAAATATCCGAGAATGCAAAGATGGGTGTCACTGAACATAAGTGAGGAAACAACTGTCATGCTTTGGTAGTAGATCATGAGCAACCTTTTAGGGAAAGGCGGGCATACATATCATCGAAAGGTTTTTAGCTAGTGAAGGATGGATCTGAATGTAATCCTGGTTCTAGGCTGAGAATGGGTTAAAACAAGGCCAGGAGGAGAGTAAGACCACACAGGAGATGACCTGAACAGTCCTGCGGATACTTTGGCAAATAGGCTGCCATGGCGAAGGGCAACAGAGAGCAGTGGATACATCTGGCAAATTCTCTGGAGATAAAATCAACAAGGCCATTTTGTAAAATGGTGAGAAACTGTGGACATTGGATTTAGTCGGATGAGCAGGAAAACCTTACCAAGCACAAAACCACCAGCTTCTCTTCAACCAAGATGCCTTCATTCATCCTTCAATGAGAAAGACTCTGATCCAGATTCCAATGCGACACAATGAGAGAAGTGGAACAGATAATCACTCCAGGGTGGAAAGTGAAAAAGATAAGTCTACACATGTTTAAACATCCCATAGATCACTTTTCGAACATTGAAAATTCTCTGGTTTTCCATGTTTTTCTAGATTTACTCCTATCTTTTAAAGATTTTTTTTTTTTCAAAATCCTACTGCTTCCTGGACATCTTTATCAGTTTAGCAGTGCCACATCATTAAGACTCAGGACAATTCTAGCACCACAGATTAAGAACAAGAGGGTCAGGCTCTAGCTTCACTATGGGCAATGTGGTTTTAGGCAAGTTGCCTATGACATCTCTGCCTCAGTGAGGTCACACACATAATGGTGTGTACCAGACACTTAGAAGGCAGGCTAAAAAACTTCAAGTGACTTATATGTAGAACACACTAAATAGCTGTTCACTTTCAATGTTACTGATTATTCATAGCTAACATTAAAAACATTTGCAGGTAACACAGACAAAAATTACTGAATTCTGTCCCTTTGTTTTCATTTTTTTCGGAGCACACTGATGCTGGCATGTACCACCCATGGCTCACACTTTAATGTGGTTTCATTTACACAAATTGCAATGCTGTCGTAACTAAACAGGAAGAATGCAAGTTCTTCAGTTCTACTTACCATAGCATTGCTCATTTAATTTTTTTGAAGGTTTAGGGAGCTACACTTGTCGATGTTTGAAATGCCAGGTGGTGCCAGGGATCTAACCCAGATAAGCATGTCCCCTAACCACTATTCTCTCTCCTGACCTCAGCATTGCTTATTTTAGAATGAAGGAACTAGCTTAATTGGTCACATTAAGGATATACCTTCCATGTAAATAAACATGTCTATGTGTAACTTACAGAACAAAAGACTCCCCCTCTCCAACTCCTTTGCATATTTGTTTTTCAAAGTCAATATCAGCAAAGGTGAACCGACAGCAAACTTGTTTCTTGGTAGATAACTGGCAGGACAATCTGTCCTGAAATTCATAAAACTCAGACCAGACAGTATCTGTCAGATGCTCTAGGGCATTTTTGGCCCCCTAACACAGAATGGACTGGACGCAAGTCTAAAGCTTTTTATCAGTCTCATTTTCAGTTCCATTGAAATCCTTTTGAGTCTCTTCTATCTGAAGAAGGTGTCTAGTCGTCAGAGAAGTGTCCATGTGGGGTAGGGGATTAGGCTAAACAAATGCCTTTAGAAACTCAGTTTCTCTTGTTTCCAGCCTCCTATTAAGAGGTCAAATCTTATCCTCTTTGGTAAATGAACTACAGAGGCCCCTAAAGAGGAAGGGACTGTCATCTGGGATTGATCCTTGACCGTATGGTTCGGCCAGAGTCCAGATTTCGTCCCCAGCCCAACAAAGGAGAATAAATAACTAGTGCAGAGATTATTTCTGCTCACATTAAGAATCAACCCATCAGTTGTTGTTGTTGTTTTTTTACACCGAGGTAAGCCTCAATTTCAAAAATTGTAATTATTCCGCAAAGGGATAATGATAGTACTCACAAGGAAGTTTAACCTGTAGGCAGACAGCCTTACCAGAATAAAGCACCGAACCCGCAAGGCAATGCAGATAGATAGCTTCTGCATTTTGACAGTTTGTATTACATCATTGCGCTTTTGCGGAAGTTCTGTCTTGGAGCCTGTTTTCACTAGCCGGATGAATTCCAGAGAGGCATTCTGCCGTGCTGACAATAGATGGAAAGCAAAAATAGCTTGGCGGCTGCCTCACTAGAGAGAGAGCGTCACCCTGAGCAGCAGGCGTGGCCATCCCGAGCTCCCTCTTGGGAAGGACTTCACAGAGGTAAAGCTTTGACTGCAGATGAGTGGTGTGTGAGGTTTCATGCGATATTTGCTATAACTGGGGAGGCATTTGGGGGGCTCTGAGAAGGCCCAAAACTTTTCTCATGTAAGTTAATGGCCGGTGCTTCTTTGCTTTACATCATTCGAATTCAGGGGCAGTTTCCTCGGGAAGTTCTCCTTTCAGAGAGCAGGGGAAACCTGTTTGCCCTGCTGGACAAACAGTCGCCTTGCTTCTTCCACAGAGCCTCCCTCTGGGTTCTCCTAGTCATCTTCCAGAGCATTCTATCTTCTTGAGCTCTAGGACAGCCAATGGGAGGGAGAGCAGGACAGAAAGAGAACACAGAGCTGTAATTAGGAAGGTACTAGCCATGCAATATTCTGTGGATAAATACCCACGTTGAACATGCAGATTATATGTTATTTCTAGTTTTAGGGTTTAGAGCAATCACAATGATGCTTCCCATAGTGGTTTCACAAATTAACACCCCCTCCAACCAAAGACAAAGGTTCTCTTCTCTCCACATCCTCTCCAGTATCTGTTTCTTAACTCATGGACAATAGTCATTATCACAGATATAAGATGATGATAGACACTTCATCGTGGTTTTGATTTGCATTTTCCTCATGGTAAATGATGATTAATATCAGTTCATATGCATGTCAACCAGCTGTATGCCTTCCTACGAGATGTGTCTGTTCAGATCCTCTGCACATTTTAAAATCAAGCTGTTTTTTGTTAAGTTTTGTAAGTTCCTTATAAGTTTTGGCTATTAACCCCTTGTTGGACCTAAGATTCCCAAATGTCTTTTCCCTTCAACAGGTTATTTTCTCATCTTGGAAGGTTTTATTCTTTTTTCCCCAGCACAAACAGGCTTTTTGGCTTGATGTAGCCCTGTATGTTTACTTTTGCTTTTGCCTCTCTTGCCAATGGTACTGAATCCACACAGACATCACTAAAGGCTAAGAAAGGGATCTGGAGCAGGAGAGATAGTCCAAGGGTAAGGTATGTGCTTTGCGTGCAGCCAACCCCGGCTCACTGGTTCAGTTCCCAGCACCCCACGGTTCCCCAAGCATCACTGAGTGTAGCCCTGAAAAAATCACTAGAGGGGTCCCTGGGACTCCTGAGCACATCTTAAGAAGTCCCCTAAAAGAAAAATGCCTAAAATTATTGCCAATTCTTTCTGTTATATATTTCATGAGTCAATCTTTTGTGTATGATGTAAGATATATGCTCCCCTTTGCTCGTCCCAGCATGATTCACACTAGCCAAACATAGAAGCAACTAACATGTGCATCATAAAATATTGAATTTAGAAGAAGTGGCATGTATCCACAATAGAATAGTACTATTTTAAAGATGCCAACAAAAAAAGTGTTTTCTTCTGGGGATAAACGTGTGGGCCGTAAGGGTATTGAGCTAAGTGAAATAAATCAAATACAGAAAGACAAATACTGTGTCATCTCACTCATAGAAAGAGAGAAATGATCAGTGGTTATGAGAAGGGAATTGGATTAGAGATAGGTAAAATGAAAGGGTAAACAAGGACCAAAAATAGTGGAAATTACACTTCTAATAGGGGCAACAAAATGTTTTATATTATTACAGATATAAATTTATAATGTATTCCTGAAACTTGTACAATGTTACAAGCCAATGTTACCAGAATAAAATTTTTAATTTAAAAATATGGCAAATTTTTCTTGGTTTGAGCTCTTTCTTTCAGCGTTTCCTTATGAATTGACAGAAATTAAGTTTTCACTATACAGTCATAATACTGCTCTGTCTCTCAGCTCACAAAATTACTTTGCTAATGTCAGAGTTATCTATGAGAAGTATTATTGTTTTATGAGTTTATACTCAGTAATGCTCCGGGCTTATTCTTGGCTCTATGTTCAGAGATGACTCCTGGGTCTGTGCTCAGGGATTACTCCTGATGGGCTCAGGGGACCATATGTGGTTTCGGGCTTCAGGCCCAAGTCAGCCACATGTAAATCAAACACCCTAGCAGCCGTACTATCTCTCTGGCCCTCTCTGTGAGAATAATTCTGATCCACACAGTGATAAGTACTGCTCCACTGAGTCCAGGGGATTCTGGAATGGGACTACCTGAGTTTAACCGCAGGCTCCCACTTGGTAATTGTGACTTGGCACTAGCACAGACTTCTGTTTCCTCACTGTAAACATGAACTTGAGCATACCTCAGAACAGCATTGACTGCCTAGATGATACTTCAGAAATGGTAGCATTGGATTGGTGTGGCAAGGATGGTTTTTTCTTTAAATTAATTTTTCCCTTTGATAAGGTGTGAATTTTGAGGATGCTGAAGAATGGATAAGATATACTCTCCACCTTTGGGAAGTGTCACACTAGTGCAAGGGGGGAGGGGGACTCAAATAAGTGGATAAAATGTAGTGAAAGGACTGGAGAGAGAGAGAGAGAGTACAGTGGATGAGGCACTTGCCTTGCACATAGCCTACTGGAGTTTGATCCCTGCATCCCATTTTATCTCCAGGCTACCAGGAATTGTCCCTCAGTGCAGATCCAGGTACCCCTGGGTGTGGTCCCCAAATCAAAATTACTTAAAAATAAACAAAATGTAGTCAAACAAGAGCACATATTCGTTTGTAATCCTGTACTATGTCCTCTTCCTCTGCTCTCCTTAGATTCTTCTGTCAAAATAGCCTTATATTGACAACAATTTCACTTATGGCATCAGCCATAGCTGGGTCCGACAAAACTAAGATGATTAGTTCTACTCTCACTGTCAAGCACCCTCGTAGAGCTTACCCCCAGCTCCTGCATCTTTCGGCAAGCTCCTCATCACTGACCAAACCATGGCAATACTATTGGATACTGTGCTCCACCCCACACGACACTAGCTACTGGAATTTTACAGGAGCTTTCTCAGCATCTTGGTGCCACCAATTTCATCTCTCTGCTCACCCTTTTTCCTACATTCAGTCAGCTGAGTTCTGTCACAGCTTGTGACTATTCACAACACTTCCTGTAGGGAAACATTCAATGACTTCCAATAGCATAGGCCACACTTCTTAAGCCTCGCAGAGAAAATTGCTCTCTCTGCATCCTTCCATTCCCCTCCACTTCTGCTCTTGATGCCGCTGTCTCAGATGTCTGAGCCCTATCCATCCATCCACAGACCATCTTTCTCATCCTTTAATGCCCAACACAAATGCTACGGGCCACATAAAGTGGTGTGCCCTGATGAATGAATCATACAGGACAGATTACATCTGGATTCTATATACTTGTCGGTTGAAACATATATTTGAGTTAATGTTTTGGAGTGGGTTAAAAATAGTGAAGTAGCAGTCATTTCCAAGCACTCAAACTTTAAGTTAATATATTGGTCTTTTATCATGTCTCCTGTCTCATTAGTTTTATTCAAGTGAAATGCTTGTGAGCCCTGTCATGATTAGTTTTGCCTGCCCAGAGCCTAGCATCGTGCCCGAAAAGCAAAGACTCCAAAAGTACACGTAGAAGTCAAGGTCATTGTTAGACATGGATGTTAATATATTTTTTGAGCTCCCTGAAGTCCTGGCCTCAATCCTTGCCTCATTTTCTTAGGACCTGACAAGGGTAACACTTGTCACGCAGGACTGTCTTCTCCGATCAGGAATGCAGCTTCTCTCACATTTCTGTCAGAGCTCTCCCCTCTCTGCCTACGAACAATTACCTAAGCTAAAGGGAACATTTCTACCTCCAAGTTGGTCCTCTCTTTAGTCAGCAAGCACATGAAGAGTTATGAGACCATTCAGGATGTCCATTCAATCTTAAGGATGTGATTGGCACTGGGAATATGAAAATAATAAAGCATAATGAGTTTCAAGGGTCTTTGTTCTCTGAGTTGGGTTTCAAATGTTTTTCCTGGAGAATTACCTTTTCAGTTGTTTAGAGTTTTATATATATTTCATGTATTTAAGCATTTAAAATGTTTTGAACATGTTAAGTCATAGAAAAATTTTATCCTAAAATCCTGAAATTTATAAGGGATATAAATTTCAGTATATATATATATATATATATAAAGTATTCCTTTTAAGTATAATTACTATCACATTTTAAATGTAGTCAGTAAAATACAAATATTAAAACTATTAATATTCATAACCAGTTATTAAAAGTTATCCAAAAAGTTCTTATTTTGTTTGGGGGCCACATCCAGAGATGTTCAGTGGTTACTCCAGGCTCTGCACTAAGGAATTACTCCTGATGGTGCTTCTGGGACCATATGGGACACGGGGATCGATCCCAGGTCAGCTTCATGCAAGATAAGTGCCCTACCCACTGTATTATTGCTCCAGCCCTGAAATCTCTTGAAACTTGAAAATTTTTGACCTTTTCTTTTTCTCCTTAAATTTATATTTTCACAATAATTTCTCCGGGTTTTATACATTTATATGAAGTCTAAACTTGAGAGCAAAAATTTTAGCTCAGTGTACGGAAACCGATATTTATATATCTGATTAGCAAAGCAACCAATAAACCAAGGTATACCTTTTTCAGAAGATTTTGCTTTTACTTTTTCAATTAAATAATGTATTCACATTGCAAGAATATTATAAAGCTTTTATAACTTATGTAACTCAAAATAGATTATAAAAAGTTGTTAACCTTAAAATAATATAGATAAAATAGAAATATAGATAAAATAAAAATAAAATATTCATTTTCAAAGACTATGAAAGGAATATCAATCAGTATGTTATGTTGCAGTAACAGGTTTACAATAAATAAATGCATAGCTTCTAAAGTAATGATAATATCATATTGGTGGTGGGATTAGTGCTGGAACATTGGATGTCTGAAATAACTGTATTATAAGCAACTTGGTAAATCACTGTATTATAATAAAGAATCAAAAAGAAAAAGAAAAAATTGTGTACCTTTTGTCAAATTATAAAAAGTGACACAATGGAACAAACACAATCCAACTATATTCTATCCACAAGAGAAATATTAAACTCAAAGATATAAGCAAGTTGAAAGTAAATGTATAGAAAGATACATAACATATGAACAATAGTCAAAGGAGTTGGAGGAGCTACAATAATATCAGCATATATAAGCTTAAGGATAAAACATGTTACCAGAGACTTTTCCAAAAAGACAAAACAATAAAAGGGTCAACCTATTAGGAGGACAAGATAATTATTAACATAATGCACCTACCTTCCAAAGAAGTCTCTAAAACACATGAAGTAAATTACATAAATTTAAGAGAACATAGAGAACATAATAATTAGAAAATTTAATAACCCACCCCACCTTCAACAACAAAAAACTGGGCAGGAAAATAATGAAATAGAACACTTGAATAATAATACAAGCCAATTAGATGCTAATTATCTATATATAGAACACTTTACTCAGCAGTAACAGAATATATGTATATATACATTCTAAGTGGAATAGTTTTCTACATTCTACATAAAATAGTTTTCAAAGACACAGCATAAATTCAGAGGTCAGAAAACAAATCATATCACATTTAAAGCATCTAAATCAAACAAAATTTGTTTTCAAGATACAGTGAAATGGGGGCTGGAGTGATAACACAGTGGGTAGGGCATTTGCCTTGCATGTGGCCAACCGAGGTTCGACTTCCAGCATCCCATATGGTCCCCTGAGCAGCTCCAGGGGTAACTGCTGAGTGCAGAACCAGGAGTGACCCCTGTGCATAACCGGGTATGATACAAAAAGCAAATATGTGTATATATATACTATATATACACATATATGTATATATATAGTGAAATGAAGTAAAACTACAACAAAAGAAAATTTGAGTAATTCACACGTGTAAAAATTAAACACAACACAAATAACAGATGGACCAGGTAGACCTCACATGGCAAATTCCAAATAGTTTAAGATAAATAGAAACAAAACCCCCAAATGCCAAACTAATGGAAAGCAATTAAGGTGAGGGGAATTATAACTATATAGTTACCTTTACTTCCAAGAATCACCAAGATCTCAAGTGAGTCATCTAAATTCCCTTAAGTAGTTAGCAAAACCCTGGTTGGATGTGGAGAGTGTCACGCTGGTGAGAAGCAGAGGGACAGACGTGGAAAGACCTTGCTCTCTCACATGTGAAGTCCAAAGAAACAGAGCAAGGAAACAACAGCAGAGAAAGCTAACAGGAAATAGAACTAGCCTAGAGAACGGGGGTTCCTGGGGCGGGAGGGGGACCTGTGGGCCGGGAAGGCAAAGAAATAGGCTCTGATGAAGGGAGTGGTGTTGGAACATGAAACCCTATCACTGACATAATTGTAAATCACAGAGCTTCCAATAAAAAAATGAAAAAATATATAAATGAAAAAAATAACAAAAGAAACTACCAAAAAAAATACCCAAAGCAAACAGGATGAAAAAAATAAAGATTAGGAGCACAAATAATTTGAAAGAGAATAACAATAATACTAAGCATCACTGAAGTCAAATGTTGTTTGAAAAAAAGATCAACAAAATTAACCTTTAGGGAGGCTCACCAGGAAAATAAATTGAAAGGACGACAACTACTAGAATTAGAAAAGGGCACCTCAGTTTCCACCTCGGGGTAGTCAGCAGAGTAAGGAATTACTATGAAGAATCATTACAGGATCTAATTAGGTACCTTTGGTAAAGTGGGCAACTTTCCAGAAAGGCACAAACAACTAAAACTGAAATGAGAAAAACAAGAAGATGGAAGTTCTCATAACAAAAAAGGGACTGAATTAGCATTTTTAATATCTTTTAAGAGAAAAGTCCAAGCCCAGAAGGCCTCACTAGTAAATTCTCTCAAATTTTTAAAGAATACTGATCCTTAACTTCTCTCACAGAAAACTGGAAGAGAAAGAAGCAATTCCCAACTCACTTTAGAAGACCAGTGTTTCCTCGCTACCAAAATCAGATAAAGAAACCAAGGAGAGGGGGCTGGAGTAATAGCACAGCGGGTAGGGCGTTTGCCTTGCACGCGGCTGACCCGGGTTCGATCCCCAGCATCCCATATGGTCCCCTGAGCACTGCCAGGAGTAGTTCCTGAGTGCAGAGCCAGGAGTAACCCCTGTGCATTGCCAGGTGTTACCCAAAAAGCAAAAAAAAAGAAAAAAAAAGAAAAGAAACCAAGGAGAGAGAGAGAGAGAGAGAGAGAGAGAGAATAAAAAGCACTATAAAGTGATATTCCCCATGAATATAGATGCAAATATGTATATAATTATAAACTATGACCAGCAGGGATTTCCCCCAGAAAGTCTAAGATTGGTTTAGCGTCTGAAAATCAATAATAGCACTGTAGCACTGTCGTCCCGTTGTTCATGGATTTGCTCGAGCGGGCACCAGTAATGTCCCCATTTATTGACTCATTGTTACTGGACTGGAGCGATAGCACAGCGGGTAGGGTGTTTGCCTTGCACGCGGCCGACCTGGGTTTGATTCCTCGGCCCCTCTCAGAGAGTCTGGCAAGCTACCGAGAGTATCCCGCCCGCACGGTGGTGACAAGCTACCCATGGCGTATTTGATATGCCAAAAACAGTAGCAACAAGAAAATCAATGTAATACATTATATTAATAAAGTAAACCAGAGGACCCATGATCATTTTCATAGCTGAAAAAAGCAGTAATAACTTTATATTGATTATATGATAAAATGTTACTTTGCATATATTGAGTTAAAATGTTAATTTTATCCCCCCCACCCCGTCCCTTTGTTAGATGTGGCACCCAAAAAGTCTTGAATATATGTAGCTTTCAAGCTGTGACTGACGGTATTTTTCTTTGGACTGCAAAGTCCCTGTTATCAGAGGACAAAACATAATGGTTAACAGGCCTCAGTTAATGCACCCCACCCTGTGAGATTCTGGACTGTACTGGAATTCTACTCAGCCCTATTTACCCCATTGGTCTTCCTTGGGGATTAAGCAGGCATTGAATATGTTAAATATTTACCTTTCAGAATTCCTTTCTTCTCCTTTAAACTTAGGAATAACATAGCCTCTCATTTTTCATTTGAATGCATCATTTTTTTTCCACTAAAGCTTAGGCCATTTTATTCCTGTTAACATCATCTGTGTTTTCCATCTCTTTCAGCATGTTTTGGTACTTTTTGTTTTTGCTTTTATCATCTATTCTGAGGACGAATGCTCTGTTCTTGCTGACTGTCCAGTTCATGCTTCATCTAATGCTGCAAGGTGCATGGCTGATTTTTTGTTTGTTAAATAGTTTCTGTGTCAAATATAGAAGATTTTCCACTTAAAATCTTGCTACTGATCTTCGCAATGATGCATACCTTGCAGATGAAGACTGTTATTCCTTTCACTCCTAAAACAAGGAAAGGAATGTCCCCCAAGTTTAATTGCTAAGTCATGCTGTACCAAGGGGCCAGAGACAGAATGTCAGAGCTCTAACTCCATAGTTTCTCTGCCCAGTGAAGCCCTCCTCTCTTCCCTACCATGAGATGAATGTGCATCAAGCAATTTGGGCTAAAAGATAGTCTTATTTCATGCTTATTACTCAAATCCTTATGAAAATTTCTAGTATTTTTTCCAAAAAGTTTGTACTTCTTTGGCTGAAAATTGAGGTCTACTTTTCTTAATATTCCTAATGGAACATGTACTACAAACAATACAACTTGTGCTTAAAAATTGATTAGCATGGGAGGGAGGCAGAGAAATAGTGCCGCAGGTACGGAGCTCACCTTGCAAGCAGCCAACCCAGGTTTGACCCCTGGCATCCCCTATGGTCTCTGAAGCCCACTGGGAGTGATCTCTATGAGCACTGCCAGGTATGGCCCCAAACCCAAACCAAAACCAATGGATTTGGTATAAGATAATATGATGTCCTTCATGGAACACTAAGCAAGAGGTAAACAATACCTGGGGCTAGAGTAATTGTACAACAGATAAGGCGTTTACCTTACATGCAGCCTTCCCGGTTTGATCCCTGGTACTCTATATGGTCCCCTGAGCTCTGCCAGGAATAATTCCTGTGTGCAGAGCCAGGAATAACCCCTGAGCATCACTGGGTGTGAATCAAAAAGCCTCCCCCCACAAAAAAAAGTAAATAGTACAGTACGTGGAAGCAGTGAGAATGGTGCCCTCAACTAGTAGCCGTAGCTCAAGTACCCACTTTCCCTGGGAATGTTTTTTTAACCATCATCTTTACTCTTAATTTAGCCTTGTACCCAAAAAAGCTACAGGCATTGTCTGCTTCCAAATAAACATGATTTTTTCTCCCCATCCCCGTACATGGTCTCCAAAATCAACATCTACAACTTAGATTCAATGAATTTAAGACTCTAAAAGTCTTGTAAAATCAAATTTAATAAGTATCATACTCTTTATCTAAACATTTAATATTTAGTCAAAATACACCTTCGCTTTTATCTGCCTAGAAATATCTACCAATCGAAGGCCTTAGCTTTCTAAATTGCGAAAAATAAAGAATTAAATAAAATATATGTACCCAGGCCTCATTTTCTAATAGGTGATAAGTTAATAAGCTCATTTGAATTCAGAATTCAGAAAAATTGAATTCAGAAAATTGAATTCAGAAAAGTTCGGATTTCAAATATTCTGAATTTTTCACCGCATTTTGAAAATAAGAAGGTTGCATTGGAAGTTACTGCTGCCCATTATCACCTTTTGTTCAGATGTCCTGAGTATGAAGGGCTCTTTTATTTTGTTCCTTATCCAATAGGAGAAGATGCAGCCCTTTTTCTAGGGCCTGTTGGGTGCCCTTGTTTGTCTCAGATTTCTTATATGTCAGGGAAAACCAGAGGGAGCTGCTAAGGGGGGTGAATAGAGAAATGACCCAAGCAACAGGGGGATGGAGAAATGAGGCTGTGGACCCAGCCCCCGCGGCCCATCACCTCCAGAACTCAACTGCCACCGTGCTCTCGGCCACTGTCCACACGCTCAGGCCAAGCCTCACCCATGAGTGAACCTATTCCCGAGCCACCGTGCAATAACCCATACCCCACACCACCATACTCCAAGAGTGCTGCACCACACTTGATGGGGCTCAGAGTAGGAGGCAACCAATCTTAGAGGGAAATTACATACATACATATGTATGTATATACACATATGTATATATATGGACTAAAGTGATAGCACAGCGAGTAGGGCGTTTGCCTTGCACATGGCTGACCCGGGTTCGATTCCTCCATCCCTCTCGGAGAGCCCGGCAAGCTACTGAGAGTATTCCGCCCACACGGTAGAGCCTGGCAAGTTACCCGTGGCATATTCAATATGCCAAAAACAGTAACAACAAGTCTCACATACATCACTGTATCACTGTAGCAGTGTCCTCTGGTTGTTAATTGATTTGCTCAAGTGGGCACCAGTAACGTCTCCATTTATCCCTGTTGTATGCTAGTGTAGCCCGATGGCGTATTGTGGCCTCTTTCAGGGTCAGGGGAATGAGGACTGTCGTTGTTACTGTTTTTGGCACATCAAGTATGCCTTGGTAGCTTGCCAGGTTCTGCCATGAGGGTGGGATACTCTTGGTAGCTTGCCAGGCTCTCCGAGGGGGGGCGGAGGAATCCAACCCGGGTTGGCCATGTGCAAGGCAAACATCCTACCCACTGCACTATCGATCCAGCCCATACATATACATATATATATATATATATATAAATCATCATCACTGTCATCACTGTCATCCCGTTGCTCATCGATTCGTTTGAGCAGGCACCAGTAATGTCTCTCATTGAGAGACTTATTGTTACTGTTTTTGGCATATCCAATATGCACGGGTAGCTTGCCAGGCTCTGCCGCGAGGGCTCAATACTCTCAGTAGCTTGCCGGGCTCTCCGAGAGGGGTGGAGGAATCGAACTTGGGTCAGCTGCATGAAAGGCGAATGCCCAACCTCTGTGATATCGATCCAGTCCCATATGTATATGGGGCTGGAGCAATATATATATATATATATATATATATATTTCCCTCTATGACTTGGAACTGGAGTCAGAGTAATAGCACAACAGAGATGGCATTGGCCTTGCATATGGCTGACCAGGGTTTTATTAGTGAGCACCACCAGGAGTAATTTCTGAGTACAGAGCCATGAGTAACCCCTGAATATCCTTGGTGTGACTTTCAAGTCATACATATATATATATATATATATATATATATATATATATATATATATAAGCACACAAGGCTCAACCTTTAAGTTGTTAGTGATCTCTTATAGAAGGGCTTAATATCCCCTGAGTGAAATACAACAATCTTCACACTCTTTCTTTCCTCTAAGGAAACCTTTTTGTAGCATTTCCAGCATTTTTTCATAACAAACAATACAAATTATATTATTTCGGTTCTGCTTTGGGGCAGGGATTGGGGTTAGAGATGGAAAACTGAAATATGATGATGAGAAGGTGTAATGGTGGTGGGATGGGTGTTTGAATATTGAATGCAATCAAATATTGTAAACTATTTTGTAAAATAAAATAAATTTGAAAATTTTGAACAAAGAAAAGAAGTGAGGCTGTTGAGGGCATTAGACCCAAGCAATGGAACCAACTTGAAACAAATTGTTTCCAAGTGTCAGTTGTGCTTCCTGAACTCACAAAGTCTATTCTGACAGGCAGAGGAGGAAATGCTTGGAAATCCGTTTCAACCTCAGACTACAACACTTTCTTCTGCCTCCTGCTGCATCTGCCTGGCCTCAAGGTTCCGCATACACCTGGGGACTCCTCCCATGACCAGCCCAACAGAGCCATGCTGAGTCACGCAGGACTCCAACTTCGTAGGTCAGTTTCACCAGAGAGCCTCGCTGCTCACGACTCTGTCTAGACGATGAGGGCGGGGATGATCCTAGGTAATACTGACATCAAGTACTTATGTACAGCCTCTACCATGCAAGGAATCATGTCTAGGGTTTTTATTTTGGATCATGATAGTACCTGTCCCGGTCGGCCCATAGTTTGTCACACACTGGACACTAAGGATCCAGGAAGGAATCTACAAAACCCCAGAGAGTAAAGATGTGGCCATTGGCTTGCAACATGCAAAATCCAATCAAGCTCACTTGGCCTAATTATGGAAGTCACAAGGCAAAGATGTTTGTCCACATGCGTGACCAGTGGGAGAGCATCATGGAGTTACTGAACAGGTCCAAGGTTTCTTGGAAAACCACTCTGTATGATGCCACTGAGTGGCACTCCCTGTAAGGTGACATGGCAGTAGAGTAGTATATTCTAGATATTTCTTTGTCAATGAGTTTCTCTGTGGATAGCATAATAGCTCGAATGGAGGTGGTAACCATGAGCATAGAGCTGTTAAATCTAGAATTTCCAAAATAAGAAAAGCAAATACTGAAAAGCGAGGTTTAGTGTCTCTTAGTCCCAAAGCCCACAGTTTTCTTGAAAACAGCACATACCCTTTGAAGCTTACGTTGGAAGTATCTTCCTCCTTCTCTTCTGCTCAGCTTCCATCTCTGGCTTCTTACCTACCTTCTTACTCCTCCTGCCTCTCTTTCAGCTTCCCTTCCTACAGCATTTGTTAGGCATGACTGGTCAATAAATATTTACTGGGCACTATATTCCAGGTATTGCGGTAGGCAAGAGGGATAGACGAATAGACTACCATAGTCAACTGGTAGACAAAGGGTCTAGTTAGTCTAAGGGTCTAAGGGGCAGATAGTTATTGTTCAAGTGACACATGGTAAAATCTATGGCATTGGAAGAGGGTCCTGAAAGACAAGGAAGAATTGATTGGTGAAATTGATTGGCATTGATTACATTGATTAGCATTCCAGGAAAGGGAAGGGTGGTGGGCAGAGTCCTGGGCTGGGAAAAAAAAATGGCTGAGGATCAGGGAGCATAGGCAGTGACAGGTGATACAGGAAGAAAGGCAAGAGACAAAGTTTTTTTTTAAAGTTTCCTCCCATCTCTGGTGGGAGCTAGGAAGATAGTCATAGGCAAGACAGCTGTTCTTTGAGTCTATTACAGGAAAACACGCAGAGAAGGAGCTGGAGAGGAAGCCAGTAGAGAGACTGTGAAATGTGCAGGGCAGAGAAAAGATGGGGATCAGAACCTGGGTAGGGAAGGTGGAAAGGTGGAACTATAGCAACACTGCTATAGCAGAACTGACAAGAGTTTGGGCACCAATTGTTTTTGGAAGGTGAATGAGAAGAAGATTATTCATGAAAGAGATGCTCGTGAATGTTCTGGCATTGAAAACACAGTGATTTCTAGTCTGTGAGACTGTCAGAGGAGTTGTCTCATTTCCATTTTGAAAGGATGGTTTCCAGCTTAGGAAACTGGTTATGGGGCGAAGTCACCAGCCCAGTTAAGGACCAAATGACAAGTGGGTTGGGCATAGGCTGTCAGTTCAATTAAGGACAAAAGGATGTGTCATATGTCTAACAGGTAGTCGTAAAGCTGAGTATGACGTAGAGAGATGGATTTGGAAGACATTAACTGATGGGGAATATCTGAAGGTGTGATGGCAGAGAAGGCCACTTAGGGAGTATGTGATAGAGAAGAAGGCCAGCGATATATGCGTGGGGAACCCCAACTTGAAAACAATATGCAAAGAAAGGGGTGGTCGTGCGGGATCATGAAGAGACGTTTAGAAGAGTCGAAGCAGAGCTGTGTCAGGAGCTAAAGGGTGGTGCTACTCTGAGATGCTGTGGCAACGAGCTATGGTCTTTCAAGACTTTCTCTCCCAACCCAGAGCAATAATAACTAACTGGATTCCTACAAGCAAGCCTTTTCCTAGGGGATCTGACAACTAGCTTACCCAATTTATTCTCTGCCTTTTCTCAAGTTCCTGGAATGAACCCCGAGTTTGTATTTCCCCTCAATAGTCCTAGCCCTGGAGTCCTCTAAGTAACCAAGACACTATTGTCTTTCCTCTTAGAGTCCATTTCCTCTATTTTCTAGTGTTAAAACCCGGGCTGTCCATCTATCTGTCCTCACTCTGTCTGTAAATGCCTGGACTTATCTTGTCTTGTTTGTGCTTCCTAGGCATATCTGGGTGGTGTTTGGGTAACTCATGTCAGCAAATAAGCGAGTGATAAGCAGATTGATAAGTAGATTCTCTTCCATATTGGTATATGATGCTGAGAGGCATACGTTTCTAAAACTGCTATGAATTCAGTGGTCTTCATTCCACGCATGCTCTTAATGACTTGGATGCCCATGAGGATGCAGTCCTTATAGGGTGCTGGAGGACACAGGGAGGGTGAAACAGCGCACTTTCTCCTGGGATTTATAGATGAATGGGGATCATAGATAAGTCATTTAAGTGTTCAATATGCCAGATGGGAAGAAAGCAACTGCCCCCCCCCAATAAGTAGGGAGTCTAGGATGGAGGGCAGCTTACTACTTTATAAAGGTATCTAGAGAAGAAGAAAAAAGACAGTTCTGAGTAAATGAGTCCGAGCAGACACTTAAAAATACAGGAGAGAGGTGATAGAGTGAGGCCAGTTGGTATGGGCAGCAGGGAGGGACAAGTATTTCAGTCATGTGAATTGTAAGGGCAAAGGCCCTGGGGTTGACTGGGTCAGGTGTTACAGCAGCATTCCACAGCAGGGTGGAAAATGTGTCCGAGGGGCTAGTGGGAGGACCAAGGCAATCATGAAGGATGGTCAGGACTAAAAACACTTGACTTCCATTCTGCGAAACAGATTTGGTCGAGGAGCTGATCTCCCTTCCACTTGGAAAGGATCGGTATGGGTCTGGAGAATTGATTGTACAGGGCTGAGAGCAGGAACCGGACGGTGGGAGATATGGAGCAACAGTATACTGGATCCTCGCGTGAGTGAGACCTGGGTCAGGTTTCTGGCACCTCAGATAAAGAAAGATAGGCAAAACCACCCAGGTCAGAAACCAGGTTTCTGGCACCTCAGAAAAAGAAAGATAGGCAAAACCACCCAGGTCAGAAACTGGAAGGCGCCAGGAGGTGAGAGCAACAGTGCAAGGGAGAGAAGGGGTGGCCTGGGAGCAGGTTTGTGGAATTCTGTATGTGTTAGAGGAGCTGCGTGTTCTGTTGAATCAGATGTGGTATGAACAAAGAGAAAACACTCAGGGGAAGACCGGGTTTGACGTCGGTGCGACCAGAACAAGGGATGGGGATTAACGAGGTGGGCGGGTTCCGTTTTGGACATGTCCAATTTGGGATGTCCCTGAAGAACTCCCTTGGAGATTCAAAGAGGCAGTAGCTGAGGGGGAAGCAGGGAGGGGGCAGAGTCGGAGTGGGGGCGGAGAGGGGCTGTGTGGGCGGGACTCCGGAGCAGGTGTGCGGAGGAGGCGCCCGCAGAACCTGGGGCCTACGCAGGCCACCTCTGGAGGAGGAAAGGCACCGAAGGGTCAGGGTCAGAGGCAGAGTGGCCAGGATGGCGGGCAGAGGACCTGTGGAAGTCCTCCTCCCGCGGCTTGTCCATTCCCAGAATTAGGAAGCCGTGGCGGCAGCTGTCCAGACCGGGAGAGACAGGACTTGTCTTCGAGGGCGCCGGTTTGGACTTAAGCTCATGGCTTATCCGTGGCTTTGAAAACGACCTTAGTGATCTGTGGTCCACTTCGATGTAGCCAGTCAACTGAATTTTCAAAATTGATGACATGCGTGAGGAGGAAGAACTGCTTCATACGATGATTTGGACCCGTGCTGGGGCGTGTACTGGGTTATGACAAAACTATTTCCCACACGCCCAGAAGAGTGGGAAGAAATGAACACAGGACAGTCTAGGTTAATGCGTCAGATAGTACATTTCCTTGTGAAAAATGGTTAGAGCGGGGCTTGAGAGAGCATAGTAAAGTTCTCACCTTGAATGTGACTGGCCTGTTGTCTGATCCCTGGTATCCCATGTGGTCCCCAGCGCCTGCCAGTGGTGGTCCTTGAGTACAGTGCTAGGAGTAAGCCCTGACCTGAGTGTGTGCCCCCAGCCCTGGGCCCCTTTCCCACCAGAAGAGGTTAGGCTAGTCACAGGCTTTGTTAGACTTGCTAGGCCAATGTTCTGATCCCTCCCTCCATCCTTACCTCCAACTCCCTGGACAGGAAACTGTCCGATCTGAGTCTTTCAATAAAGGGGTTCTCCTGGAATCCTCAAAACACTCCCTGTGAGATGGCAAGGTACTAAGTAGAGCTGGCATTTGGAATTAGTATATTTCATAGCAAGTTTGACTTGATCATGTACTATCAGAACTTATGACATTCTCTATTCTGCAAAGTTTTAAGACCGCTAAAACACAACCAGTTATCAAGATCAAAGATAGTTTGTGTTCCAACTTTATCCCAGAAAAAAAAAAAATCATGACATTCAAATACGCTGTCTCCTCCTTTCATCGCACCAACTGCATTTTTTGCCGATTTAATTTTAATTTTTATTATAAAATTGTTCACAATATTTGATTATATTTCATATTTAAACACCAATCCTACCACTATTACACCTTCCCACCACATTTCTATCCTGAACCCCAAACCCTGCCCCCAAAGCAGAACCGAAATAATTTATTTTGTTTTGCTTGTTAGGAATAATTCACTAAAAATGAGACGAAAAAGGTTTCTTAAAGGCAAGTGTGTGGAGATTGTATTTCACCCAAGAACCATTAACCCCTTCTGCAAGAGGTTAGTAGCATGTTGTTAAAGGCTGAGCCCTGTGTGCATAGATAGATAGATAGATGGATAGATAGATGGATGGATAGATAGGTAGATGGATAGATAGATGGATAGATAGATAGATGGATAGATAGATAGATAGATGGATAGATAGATGGATAGATAGATGGATAGATAGATAGATAGATAGATAGATAGATAGATAGATAGATAATCTCTGTATAAATATATTCCCTTCTAAGATTGGCTGCTTTCTCCTTTAAACTTGATCAAATATGGTGTGCTACTTAGTATATTGGTGATGTAAAGTATGAGATGTCCAGGAATAGATTCACTCATGGGTGAGGCCATCCAAGAGTGTGGAGAGCCATGAGCATGGCGGTGGTTGCGTTCTGGAGGTTACAGGCTGCTGCTGCCGGATCTCTTGGGGTGGGGAGGGCACCTCACCCACCCCCGTCCAGGTTGCCCCGAATGGGATGGCACGGGATCTGGAGGCATGTCTATTGCATATTGTTCTGTGCTCTCTTCTAAGAGATTTATATTGAGTCTCTGGATCCTGGCCATTGATGAGACTATATGGCGCCAGTGGCGACTTGTTGGGGTGACTTCGAAGCTGCTGGAAACGGGGGAAGTGGGGGGAGGTCATACATTCCGGGTTCCACCAACTGCATTTTTAATGGTTGATCTAACTAGGTTTTATGCCTTATTTTTTTTCATTTTAAGAATTTTTCTTGGATCTACAGATCATACCAACCAAACATAACTTCACTTAGAAAAAAAATTTTTTAAGACTTATGTATTTTAAATAAATACAAAATATATAAGTAAGACTTATATATTTTACCTGCCTGCTGCAGGTAAAATACATAAATATTAGTTAAGAATGTCAGTAGATGCTATAAAAATGACCATTTATATATTTGATTCTAAGATCAGAGGTTATTTTCTAGACATTGTAATTTGAAATAATAAAAATACTCCTCCAATTCTTTATTTTGCTTGATGCTCAAAAGTGGTTTTTACAATGATTCATTTGGATCATTCTTCTATGCCCCTGATCAATTTTGAGACCATCTGAGATTTTGTTTAAAGTACTGTTTCCTTATTTAAAAAAATGATATAAAATTTAGTTCATTGGAATAGCAGGCATAAATGTTATACATAAAATCATTACATGTAATAATTTACATGTAATGTACATTGCATGCAAAATAATTTACACATGATTTTTAAATTTACATGTAAAATATGATGCATGTATCCCCCTTATAATGTTTTTTATTGTTTTTTCAGATATACAAATATATCTGAAGTTTTTTTCAGATATACAAATTTGAAACACAAGTGACCAAAGGCAGAGATAAGGCTTAATGGGGTGGAACCAAGCTCAAATAAGAGTTCAGGAACATGTTGGATGCATCTCTGGAATCTCTTGGCCTCCGACCATCTGCAGCCCTGAAGACTCCCGTGTGTGCTGGGGTGGCCTGGTGACACCCCAGCACCACACCGCACCGCAAGATATTAGCAAAGGAGAGGCCTCCCAGTGCTCTCACTGACCAACTGACCCTCTTGTCCTGGGCTGGTAGGGCACCCCGCCCCTCTCCTTGAGCACAGCTAGGGAGACCATATAAGGGAGCAGGAGGACCCAAACAAGTTCGTTTTACCTACATCCCTACAAGTGCCCTAACTCTACTTACATCACTTAGCTGTAAATCAAAATCGAGTCTGGAACCACCTTTTAAGGCTTTGAGGCTCGGTCATCCTCAAGGCTTCCAGTGGTTTCACTTCTCAAAGAGCCAAGGAGGGGGAAAAATGCAAAAGAGGAACTGAACTCCATCTTATTATACAGAATAAATCGATTATTCTTTACCTAGACCGGCACTTTCTTGTTTCTTCCCAACTATAAAGCATTTCTTTGGGCAAGGAAATACACGGACTCACGCCTATCACTTCTAGCACGAGCTCTACCATGGAAAGCGCTCTCCCCTTCCATTTTGCAAGCCTCAACAAGTCTGTTGCTGAGTCAGAACCTCCTTTTTTTCCCTCTCCGATGTGAGAAATCTTTCTCCCTTGAAAAATTCATAAAGCATCGGAAATGTTTAGCATCTCCCCAGGGGGGAAGGGGCGGGGATGCTGGGATGCAGGCGCTAGGGAGGACCCCACGCCCACATGCACAGAGATCCTGGGAAGCGCACACCCCGAGACCCGGGGCTGGGAGCCAGACCCGGGCGGGCACCCAGGGGAGCTTCCTGAAGTCCCTCGCCATCGCCTCTGCGCGCACCCTGCCGAGGGTGCGGAGCTGCCTAGGGTGCGGGGACTCGCGCCCGCCTCCCACAAGCGATCATCGCAATCGGTCTGGGCTGGGGCTTGGCTTTCACCAGAAAGAAAAATCGAAAAATCCGCTCGGGCGGCCGCGGGGCAGCTGAGCCCAGAACCGGGTCCGGGAAAAGATGCTTTTCCGGGCAAAGTGGGTGCGGGACTCAGGGTGGAGTGGGGTGGGATCGAGGGGTGCGGGTTGCATATGAGCCCCCCCCCCCCCCGCACCCGTGAGCTAGCTAGACGCCCTCCCTGGGGGCTGCACCCAACAGGCGGAGGACCCCAGCATCGGAACTCCACAGGCGCCGCTTACGCCAGCAAGAGCCCGCGCCTCAGTTTCCCCCACCGGCTTCCACCAGCTTTCGTCCCCCGCGCCCCAGGTTTCACGTGACCGAGGGCGGGGCGGAGGTGACCGGCTGCAGGCGGGCCGCCAAGGGGACAGTACGGAGAGCGGGGCGGGCAGCGGCTCGCGCGCGCCCCTCGGTCCGGGCCCAGCTGGGCTGGTGGTGGGGAGGGGGGAGTGCCGAGCCCGCGCCGGGAGGGGCCGTTGCCCAGGAACCGTCGGCGCTGCCCGCGCGCGCGCACCCTCTCAACCGGCCGGAATGCGCCGCAGGGCACGCGCCGCGCGCTCCCGAGCACCTCCGTGCCGCCTGGGCCGCGCGCGCTCCCGCGCTCGCCCGCAGGGCTAATGAGGGGCGGGCCGGGCCGGGCCGGGGGGCGCGGCGGCCGCGCGTGCCGGGACGCCCCGCGGGGGGCGGCGCGATTGTGAGGTGGCGCTGACGCACGTTCCGGGCTTCTTAAGCGGCCTGGGCGGCGGCGGCGACGGCGGCGGCAGCAGCAGCCGAGCGGCTCGTCCTGGGGAGGCGGCGGGGCCTAAGTGGGTGCCCCCGGCTCAGTCATGGTGTCCCTGTCGCACTGACTCCCCGTCTTGCCACCACCTCCACCTCCACCTCCACCACCACCACCTCCACCTCCACCACCACCTCCACCGCGGCCGCGCCGCGCCCCTGCCGCGGCTTCCCGGGCTGCGCGGCGCACGGGACGCCGCGCCCGCCTCTCTGATCCATGCGGGACTTGGGGTTCGGGGTGCTGCCCCCCGGGCCGCTCGGGGCCCGGCCCTGCGCCACCACGCCCTGCGGCCCGCGCTCGCCGCCGCCCTGGCCCGTCACCGGCGGCTGCCCGGAGGCCGCGTCCCCCTCGCCGCTGGCCCTGGGCGGGGGCGCGGGCCGCCCGGCCGCCGCTTCCTCGGCGCCTCCGTTCCGGCCGGCCCTGCGCGACGAGCTGCGCCTGCTGCTGCCGCCGCCGGGCCGGCCGCGCTCGGGGGCGGCGGCCGCCGAGCACCAACTCCCCAACCACCACCCCGGCGGCGGCGGCGGCGGCGGCGGCGGCACGAACGCGGGTGTGACCCACCTCCTCCCCTCCCAGGACTTCAAACCGAGTCTGCACCACCCCTCCTCCTCCTCCGCCTCCTCCTGCTGCTGCTGCCGCACCTCCTCCCCGCAGGACTTCAGTAAGCGGCAGCAGCAGCAGCGGAGCAGCCAGAAGAGGAAAGAGTCGAGCCCTCCCCGCCGTCCCCACCCTCCGGACTCGCCGCCGCCGCTCGCCCCGCGCCCGCAGCCCCCGCCGCCGCCGTTCAGCCGCCCGCACCCGCCGCCGCCGCCGCCGCCGCCGCCGGACCCGGCCCCGCGGCCGCGCCCGGCCGACCTGCCCCCGCTCCCGCAGCTGCCGCCGTCGCCCGCAGCCCCGCGGCGCCGCCACGGAGGCGCGGGCAGCCCTCGCCGGACCCCGGCCGCGGGCGAGGGCAGCGCCGCCGAGCCCCCCGATGCGGGCTTGGCCGCCCCGACGCCGCCCGTGAACCCCGCGCCGCCGGGCTCCATGGAGTCCCCCAACCACCCTCTGCTCGGCAGCCCCGGCGCCCTCCTGCCCGGCGCGGCGCTGGGCGCGGGCGCCTTCGGCAGCCTGCAGAGCCCGGACCTTCCGCACCCCGGCGGCGGCGGCGGCGGCGGCGGCGGCGGGGGCGGGGGGCCCCCCGGCGGCGGAGGGGGAGGCGGCCCCGCGTCGCCGCCGCCGCCGCTGCCCGGCTTCGGCACCCCCTGGTCGGTGCAGACGGCGTCGCCGCCGCCGCCGCCGCCCGCGTCCCAGCAGCCGCCGCCGCCGCCGCCGCAGCAGCAGCAGCCGCCGCAGCCGCCGCCGCCGCCGCCGCCGCCCCAGCAGCAGCCGCCGCCGCAGCCGCAGCCGCCGGGCTCGTCGGCCGCCAGCGCGGGCAGCGGCGGCGGCGGCGGCGGCGGCGGCTCGCTCAGCGCCATGCCGCCGCCCAGCCCCGACCCGGAGAACGGCTTCTACCCCGGGCTGCCGTCGTCCATGAACCCCGCCTTCTTCCCCGGCTTCTCGCCCGTCGGCCCGCACGGCTGCGCGGGGCTCGGCGGCGGCGCGGGCGGCGCGGGCGGCGCGGGCGGCGGCGGCGGCGGCGGCGCGGGGGGCGGCGGCGGCGGCTTCGGCGGCCCCTTCTCGGCGGCCGCGGTGCCCCCGCCGCCCGCCATGAGTTTGCCGCCGCCGCCGCCGCCGCCGCCCGCCGCGCCCCCGCAGCCGCCCAGCCGCCGCTCGCCCGTCAGCCCGCAGCTCCAGCAGCAGCACCAGGCGGCCGCCGCCGCCTTCCTGCAGCAGCGCAACTCGTACAACCACCACCAGGTAGGCGCGGGGCCCCGGGACGCCCCCTCGGGCCGAGCCCCCCGGGGCCGGCGGGCGGGGTGCGACCGCCCGGGCGACGGGGCCGCCGGGGCGCTCCGGTTAGTTTCCGTTGGGGATTGGCGGGGAGGGGGGGCGAGTGAGGGGTCTCGGGAGGCGGGGGTCGGGGCGCGACCCCCTTCCCCGGCTGCACAAGCACACCCCCCTGCGGGGAACTCCGCCCGGGCCGGGGGCGCTCGGAGCCGGGGGAGGGCTTGGGGGCGCCCCGGGGCGGCGCGGACGGTCCCGGAGCCGGCGCCCCGCGGGGCTCGGAGCGAGCTGAACTTGAACCTGGCACCGGGGTGTGACCTCCCGGAGCTTTGGGTGTTATTGAGGATTGACGGGGCGGAATGAGGACTGCACTGGAGGCCGGCGTCGGGGTGTGACTTCCGGGAGCTTGGGGTGATTGGGCTTTTATTACTGGTATTATTTCTTAGGGGGTGGGGGCGCAGCGCGATCGGATCTGTCCGTGTCGGGGGCTGCCCAGGCTCGGGGCGCTGGTGCCCCCGAAAAGGAGGGAGGTGGCATTATGAAATAACACGCCGGGCAGCCTGGGCTGTCCACCCGGCGCTGAGCACCCCGGCGTTGCGGCGGGCGCGGCGCGGCTGCCGGGCCGGTGCGCTGACAAAGGCGGAGTCCCGGGGTCGCGCGCCCCGAGTCCGCGTTTCATTCTGGGGAGCCGGCTCGGGCGGGCCAGGCTCCCGCGCGAGGACGGCGGGGGGCACCGGGTTGAAGCTGCCCCCGGGGCCGGCCGCCGCCCGGAACTTTCCCCCTTGGCCAGTTCAAGTTTTTCCCGGGCCGGAGAAGGTGACCGCCAGCCAGATGCACCCGAGTTACAGTTGCACAGTTTGTGGAAGCCAGCCCGAGTAACAGTTTTCCCGGAACCCCTGGCTGCCCCCGCGAGGGGGGGGGGTTGTGACCCCCGGGGATGGAACCGAAGGGACTTTTGAGGTCCTTTGGCTTTGGCTCGGTCTCACCTGCTAGGGAGCAACCGCCGCTTGTGACTCGGAGCCTTCGATTTTTGATTTTTAAAGGAAACTGGCCCGAAAACGAGAGGGCTTGCATTCTCCCAGCCGGGGTGGAGCCTCAGAGCACTGTACGCTGAGATCCCTTTTGAACTGAGTCTGCTTTCTGTGCCCTGATGTGGGTCTCCCGTGCAGTGGGAGAGGTCACCCAGCTGTCATGTGGAATTTTACATCCCCGGGAGAGAACTCGGAGCACTGGAGCGGGCAGGCGAGTCAGGCCCTCGGGAATGGAATGATTCGCCCGCGGTCCCCTAGCGAAGCTTTGGTGTGGAGGGGAAGGCACTCTTCGTGGTTATATTAGCACTGAAATATTTATGAAACAGACTAGAGATTAGTCCTTCAAAAATGGCCTCCTCGTATGGAGCAGGTTTTGTTGTAAACGCGTCATTTTCTTTGGAAAGCCAGCATTTTGATTTTTAGAATTTTATTAACCTAGAGCAATGGTATGGCTTGTACTCTGTTTGGCAAAATGTTAGCAAATATTGCTCAAGTTTCAGCCTATTGACAGATAACTGCTAGCAATGAGTTCTTTAAAAATGTATAATTCTAACCTCTGGATGGATTTTTCATTTTTGATACCTTCTCATCATGGTTTAGTTTGGAAGATAATTTAGCTTTGAGGATGAGTGAACTAAAAAGAGACTTGTAATATAAAGATATCTCCGATCAATTAAAGCATGTAGTTGAGTATATCTCAGTGGATCCACCTATGGGTAATATCAGATAACAGCTTACTAGTTAATGGATATGTGAGTAAAAGAAAAACCAAAACACCTTGATAGACGCTGCTCTTGAAATTAGGATGGATAAATATTGAAGTAGTAATCAAAAATTTAAAAAGTTGAACGTTTTAAATGTTGAGTTAGCAAAAAAAAAAAAAAATGTATATACTCTCCCAATGCTGGTAGACATTTTAAATTCATTCAACAGAATAGCACCAAATTTGATCTTGATGATAACTCTTGTAATGGTGCTAATTGTCTAAATATTTCACCCATATGGTTGGGCACTTTGATAAGAGCTGTATTTTCGGTTGTTACCTGCCAGAATGCGGTTGCTCTAAGTTGACAGTGTGGGTTTTATCTCTAAGGATGTGAACAGTTAATTCTGATTTAAAAGTATTTTTCTTTATGTGGTTATCTCTGAAGAACAAAACAAATGGTTCTGTTTCAGTAAAGTGTCCTGAAAGGACACTTGCTTTAACACTTACCTGTAGTAGATTCGAGAATGAAAATAATGAAAATTCACCTTGTACGAGGTGAATGTTTTCATGTAACAAGACGTCCAGCTGTGTTGTAAATGTTCTGGGACATATTCTATTGCCCTTATCTCATTCGTTCTTGAAGCTGATTTAAGTTCTTAATGTAGGTGTAGATTTTGAGCGGGAGGTCTAAGCAGCTCGGGTGCGTGTCATTGAAGCAGCCGTGTTCTCCGCAGCCTCTTCTGAAGCAGTCTCCCTGGAGCAACCATCAGAGCAGCGGCTGGGGCACTGGCAGCATGTCGTGGGGAGCCATGCATGGCAGAGACCATCGCAGAACTGGAAACATGGGCATTCCAGGAACTATGAATCAGATCTCTCCCTTGAAGAAACCGTTTTCCGGTAATGTCATAGCACCACCGAAATTTACTCGCTCTACTCCGTCACTGACTCCAAAATCTTGGATTGAAGATAATGTGTTCAGAACAGACAACAATAGTAATACACTCTTACCCTTACAGGTAAGAATGGTATGTAAGTGGTCTTGTTTCTAAGGTGAATCTTAAACTAGGAAACTGGGGTGGGATGGGGAGCCAGGGGCGGTGGTGGTAGCAGTATGGTAAAATGGATGAAAAGAAATTCTAAAGCATTTAATTTACCAATGAATAAAGTAGCAGTGGGGAAATAGAAACTACAAGACCTTTTCTAAATTAAAAATAAGTCTTTGTCAAACATGGGAAAACCTGCAATATCTTCTTAGATACATCTTGATGCTTTTAACTCATTTTTTGAAGATTGCTTTAATTTGTCTTAATTGGCCACCCAAATGGCTTTTTCCTCCAAGTACGACAAAGCTAAAATGTACTGTAATTGTACATAAATTTGACTATGATCCGCTGTATGCCTGTTAGAAATAGCACAGCTGTGATTATAGCAAAATGGTATTAAGCATTTTTACTTTAAATAACAATTTTTCTTCATTGCTTCAGTGACTTTCTAAATGCGGCCTGGTAGTTATGACTAAACATTTTTTTTTCCCCGGGCCTTTGAATAATTTGATGGTTTTACAGATTAATGAAGTCCCCTTGTGACAATAAAAATAGTTTTTTGGTTTTTGCTACTGTCTTGGGAGGACAGAACAAAGATCCAAGATAGAACTTTGATTGTTTCTATTTGCTTCCTCTGTGTGTGTGTGTGGTGGGTGTGTGTGGGTGGGTGGGTTTGGGACGGAGAACTGCTCATTTCTGATGAAAACTTCTATGCTATTGAAGGTGAGATCTAGTTTGCAGTTGCCAGCTTGGGGCTCAGATTCACTCCAAGATAGTTGGTGCACTGCAGCCGGAACATCCAGAATAGACCAGGTAGGCTGCACAGAGCATGTTTTTCAGGATTTGACTAGGAGTTGAGTATGAGTATTAATGAGTGGGACTGATGATTGATTTTCCGGTGACACCTATGCAAGTATATGGCACAGAGCATTAAAGCAGTATGTTTCTAAGTGGTCACTGCAAGTATGACTAAAAAATGTCTCATTCCAATTCTGAAGTGATTTATTCTCATTTAATACTTGCATAGCATTATTGTGACAAAAGAAATTAGATGCCCCAAAGCACCTGACTTTAAACATTAGTCAAACTTAACAGATTTTCTCTCCTTGTAGAATTATTTGTAATTAGGAAACAAAGTTAATGTTTCTTTAACACCCAGCCTCACATTTCATCTTAGTTTTGCAGAAATTTGAAGTAATTTTTTTTGCATGAAACCCACTACGTTCACCTCCTTGAGATACAGATTGCTGAAGTGAAGAAGCAGAAGTAAAACTACTGTACCTTAGTTTGGCCTTTCCACCTTTATAAAAAAACTGTACAGGATTTGTTTTCCTAAATTTTGTTATTCTTATTGCTTACTGTCTTCTTCCAGATAATCATTTCCTGTGGGGAAAAAAAACTTCAGTCAAATATAGCTGGGCGTCTGTCTTAATCAAATCATTTTTAAATCCTTTGGGTTAGAAAATACTTTCTTCCTCCCAAACTGAACTTGAATGCCTACTTGGTGCCAGGTGATGAGAATTTCTAGAGGACAAATGGAAAACTCTGTTCTTTGTGTATGAGTGAGAACTCCTAGTTCAGAACCCAAGTTTGAATATGGATAGATTTGACATTGTTCGGAGTCCTGTAAATGGAGCTCTGTTATCCTTCACACTAAGGATCTTCCTTAATTTATCAACATGATTTTACAAGTATGGACTTTATAAACATATGAATAATGTATGTGTAAATAGCATCCTAATCCAGATGGTTATGGTAACATCAATAATTAACCATTAGCCATTGTTTTAGACAAGTCCTACCTATTTCCCAGAGTATCCCCACCGGGATCTCCACTCAGAAATAAGGAGTTCACATGTAGTTTGTCATTTATTGTCTTGTTAGTGTAAATTAGCTATCCAGCTATCACTCCTCTTTTCCACTTAGGCCATTTTCGGGATGTTTCTATGTTGTTCAAATTGAGTACATAAATGCCTAAGGAGAATACATAAATGCTTTGCCTTCTCAGAGAGAAGGAAAATTAGATTGTGAACATGGGAATGGGACTTGCTTTTAGAGTGGAAGGGAAAGACCTTGAGCTCGTTGGGAAGAGGCAGTAAGGTGTGCCTAGATGAGAGTGATGTACCTCTGTGGAAAAGCAGCAGATGAGAGAGATTCCATGGTGGGCAACACATTTAAGAAATTAGTTGGAAGGATGTTGGAATGGGCCAAAGGGATGAAAGGGAAAGTTTTCGAACTGGGCCCAGCAGAGACACCGTGGGACTGCCAGGGAGCATGGCGTGAAGAGTCCCAGCCCTGCCACGTCCCTGTTAATTGAAGCCTTTTGTGTAATTTGGAGTTTTGGGGAAATTCATTTTTGGAAGATGGAATCTTTGTGCTTAGCAGTCACCAATTTTTCAAACTGCTGAGATACTGGGATCCCATAAGCAGAAGTGTGATGTGATGAAGTTTAGGAGAGGGGTGAAAAAGGAATTGAAAAATAGACTGAATGAAAGGAAGGGAGGTCTGGAGCCTGACGCTCCTCTTCCCCTCAGGGTCTGTGCCGTCAGTGAGCCAGAGGTCATGAGCCTTTATCTCTGTGGGCCACAGAGGCATCTCTACACGGGGACCCTGCAGTGGGGCTCGGGGGGCCTTTGTAACCTGCTCTTACGATCTCTCTGACCTGTTTTGCTCATTTCATTTTCTCCCTCCTCTCGGCCCCTGTGTTTTTAGGTAACCGGAGAGGATCTTGGTGTAGTGGGGCTAGTGATGAGTGTTGGAACACGGAATTGGTGGTGCAGTGTAGACCAGCTGATCTTAAAAGCTATGTTGATGTCTCCTTTGAGTACCCTAAGGGTGTTTCTTAAACACATGCTAGTGATGTGTTTCTGTCTTCCCATAAAAGGTTGAGGTATTTGAAGTTAAGGTTCTTAAAATTACAGCAGCAGCTTCAGACTACAATTGGCCTCTGAAGTCACCGGGTGGATAGTCCTTTGGCAGAACTGAAATTATGGATAATGCTCTAGATTCATTGTTCTTACAGCATTTGAATACTAATATTAGGTAACCTACGTTATTTTAAAGCACTTTTTATTTTCTTCAGTTTTAAGTTCCTTAGACCCCACCCCCACGATACGAGGACTATTAATTTTTGTACCTGAAATCAAAAACTGAACATGTAACTTGGTAACTCAACTGGGAAACAGTTTTATGCATTGATTTTCTTTTAATTGAATGTTGGCATTTTCATGAACAGGCTTCAAATTTAAAACTTTACAGGGAGTTTGGATTTTAAAATGAATACTATTAAATATGCTCTAAAACTTATTCAGTGGAAGCTCAGAATTCCTTTCCTTTGAAACATCACCTGCTGGTTACCTTGGCTTGGTGTCATGCTCAAAAGTGTGAGTTCTGGGTCGAGGCAGAGTGCCCTGGTGGGAGTGCTGGGCCTCGAAGGTCTGACTTAAGTTAGACCCCACACTCGTGTGCTGACCCAGCCGCCCCGGGCCTCTAGCACTTCCGAGTGTGACTAAGGCATTTCCCTCGCCCCAAGGGAACTCGAGAGGCATTGTGTCAGCACACCTTCATCTCTGGCTGGCAGGGCCTGCGGAAGGCTAGCCTCTCCTTCCCACCTGTCCCCCTGCCTCAGCGGAGCCTGGTGTGAGCCTCTATAAAAGTCTGAGTGCTTGAGGCCCGAGCCATAGTACAGCGGGTAGGGTGTTTGCCTTGCATGCCGCCGACCTGGGTTTGATCCCTGGCATCCCAGATGGTCCCCCAGTCACTACCATGAGTGATTCCTGAGTGCACAGCCAGGAGTAAGCCCTGAGCATCGCCAGGTGTGACACAAAAAACTGCCCCCCCTCCCCATACAAAAGAAATAAAATTTAGACCAGCAGACAGTAGGAAACAGAAAATGAAACAAAAAAGCTTCGAGGCCTAAGTATCTGAGATAAAATGTTAAAAAAAAAGTCTGAATTCTGTATTGCCCTTGATTTTTTAGTTAGATATTAAATCTAGGGCATAGCCATTTATTTTGTGAATATTTTATATTATAGAGTAAATATTCTATAGGGTTATGTTGGCCTGTCTCCTAGCTGAAGAGTAAGTAATACATTCATTTTTTTAATTCTTAGTGAAGTTCTATGTGCTATTCTTCAGCATTTCACATAAACTTTCTCAAACTAAAGATATTTTTTGATCCTTATTATCTAAGCTATTTGTAGTGAATGGTAGTATAGAGATTTTTTTTTTCAAGAAAAGATCGTATTTGTAATCTTGACTTTAATATACTCATAAAAATACAGTAGCAGACTGTTTAAATTTTAATAAAGCGGTCTTTTAATTGTGATTGATAAGCTTCAGGGATATTTTCTTGTTATCAAAGCATTAACACCTACTGAAATTAAGAGAATGTATTATTTTCAGTGTTTAATTTGGACACTGTGGTTTACAAGCGTGAGTGGAAGTTCATACATGCACTGCTTTGTACATGGACTATTCCAGAATCCACACCCTCCGACCATGCGTTCTCCTCTCTCCACCATTCCCCAGGGCCCCTCCCCCCAGCCCTCCCAAAACTTCCTACTGAAGACAAGTGCTTCGTTTCTCTTGTCTTTGGCACCTGGTTATCTTCCTGTTCTGTCTCTTCGTATCGGCATGTAAGAGAGAGTACTCTGTGTCTGTCCCTCACCTTCTGAGTTCATCAGCATGATATTCGTCGGCTCCATCCAAATGGTAGCAGATTTCACGATTCCAGTTTTATCTGACAGCCGAGTCCTGTTTCATTGTGTATTCAGTCATCTGATGGTGGATGCTTGGGTTGCTTCCAGGCTCTGGCTGTTCCGCATAGCGTTGAGATGAACGTAGAAATGCACTGTCTTTTTCTAAATTGAGTTTGGGGACCCCTGAGGTAGATAGCCCAGAAGTGAAATTGTTTTTAGTTTCCTGAGAAGTTTCCATATTGGTTTCCAAAGGGAGACAAGATTCTTATCCACGCTGGGCAAACATTGCTTTCTTTTTATGTTCCCTTATCCTGTGTTCAGCTCTTTAATTATACCCCATATAGTCTTACGCAAAATATTTTCCATTTGTCATTCTGTTTGCTCTTACCCATGTGGGTCCTTGAATAGCTTTGACCATTTTGAACCTTTTAAATTAAAACTTAATGAAAAGGAAATTTCTTGCTTGCTGCCATAACACCTTGCATAAGCAGAATAATAAAAGGAAATGCATGCTTCTTATGTGAAGTGTAGTGGTTTAGTTATCATCGGGCCATTTAGGGAAGATACTTGACCTTTGAGCAGGTGAGAGCCCCGGTGACTGAGTAGGTGTCTGTGTGTGGACATCAGAAGACGCAGTAGGAGAGGGGGGGGCCCGGTGTGGATCTGGAGAGCAGCAGGTCATCTGTCGCTTGTTCAGTCTAACAGCAGCAGGAGGAATGATGGTGATTCACTTTAAAATTGAGGACAGTATCAGTGCAACTTTGCTTTTTTTTTTTTTTGTAAAAATTTAAGAACTAAACACAAACATACAACAAAAGTTCCTCTTTCTGCTTAGCACAAAAGACATCATGTTCAAGCATCTGGTTTCTTTTTCAGTATGAGGATATAAGGTTTTTCAAGTGCCAACTTTTTTTTTTTTTAAGAGACTACTTCATTGTCAAGGAAAAAAAGGTTCTATTCTGACTTCTTTTGAAATAGAAGAGGGTTTTGAATATATCAAAGCAAAAATGTAACATTCCATAGAAAGTTCCCTTTTAAGTCTGAATTCCTTTTGTGCTGCATGTTTTTATATTTTTGGTGACTCCTTATTTTTCAGAATTTACAATCTTTTCTTGGACACTGGCTTAAAGATTAAGATTACTGTTTATTCTATTTTAATCTTTCCAATACTTGTTGTCACTTTTATGCATCTCTGTGGCAAATGTCTAGTTCAGGGAAATTATAAAAATAATAGAATATAAGTTTTCCCACTGATGTGTTCAGTTCTTTTCCTCTTTATTGTTGTTGGACTTGGTCATTGTGTTTGTGAAAGATAGTTTAGTTGATTGTTCACCAGTTGTTTCATGTTTTTAATTTAAAGTAGATAGAGTGAACTTTTCCTGATAAGTTATTTTTGTGAAATTCTTCCAAATACCCTATTTGGAAGTAGTCATGAACTGCTAGTTTTCCATACTTTTGATGCTAAACAGTAAGTACTTATGGTTATTATAACATTGTTTCAGCTTTTCCAATTTGACTTCTTAACCCATGGAATTTTTCATGAGCACAAATTTTTCTAAAATACCTCTATTTCAAATGAATTTGGGAGTATTTTGTTATGACTTCTTTTTTACAAGTCCTACTTTAGTCTTTATACTGAATGAAGTTTTGTGCTTTCTTTCTTATTTTTTTTCTTTTTTTTCTTGCATATGAGCCCCAGTAGGTTTCCTTAAATCCAAAAAGTGATTTGGAGATACTATGAGCTCTCTGCCTGCTTTAGGCTATTTTGTGTTTGGTGGTTTAAAAGTCATGTGGGATACAGCTGATGCTCAACAAAGTCTTAACAAAGCTCAGAGTTTAAAAGCAGCTTTGCTACATTCTTTGCCAAAATAGGAGTTTGCTTCATGATGAAAGACTTGATATCAAAGGAAAACAATGGACCATATTAAGTGAACATCTCACTATTTTAGTTGGACAGAGGTTACAGCTGATGTTATTAATACATGCAACTTAAAAAAATAATTGCAGGGTTGAGTGTGCAGCATTCACTGATGCTTATTAAGGAGCTTGCTTATCTACTTCCTCTTCATCCCTTAACTATTGCCCAAAGCTCATTGACAGCAAATATAGAATTACTTTATTAATTTTCTTGTGCCCCAAAGTAAAGTACACTCCTGAAAAGGGTGGGTAGTGATAGCCAAAATGGAGCAGAAAAAAAAAAAATCTGTGGAAACTAACCATGTTGGTCATGGTAAGCCACCACTAAGTTCATAGGTCGACTGAAGATAGTATTAGTCTGATTCTCTTTTCTTTCATTTTAAGAGCCAGCAAAGATGCCCCTGAACCAGAAAATGTTTTCTTTGCAAGATTTTAATGTAGGAATCAGAGGAATTGTTTAGCGGGTAAGGCACATCTATGCAGCCAGTCTGACTTCTGTCCTTGGCACCACACACACAATCACCTGAGGGTCCCCTGAGACCCAGCAAAAGTGATCCTAGCCCAGAGCTAAGAGTAAGCCCTGAGCCCAGCCAGGTGTGGGCACCCCCACCCCCGCCCAACAGCAACAAGGAAGAGCTTACTGGTAGATAGTATATCAAGTACTTAATATGTAGTCTATTTTAGGATCTGTATAATAGAGCATACCTTAGACATTTTTGCACAGGTTTTGTGGTGGTGATGCAACAGACATTTGAGAGTTAGCAGTGTCTGTAGTTAGACGATTCCTACCCCTCAGTACCTTGCAAGGTCGGCAGAATGGGCAGAACAGTCAGCGAATTGGTAAAGTGTTTAGTAGGAGCACAGAAGATGGAAATATTTGGGAAGAGTTAGAATTTTTTGCCAGAATTTTGTCAGATGTTCTCAAAGAACCGTGTTCCTCTCTTCCAGTTTAATTTCATTGATTATATTCTTTGAGTCTTATTTGATCGTTTTGCCTTTTGACACCGGGCCTGCTCCTGGCTCTGTGCCTGAGAATCCCTCCTGGGGGGTGCTTAGGTCAGTGTGCATAGTGCCAGCGGGCGTGAACCGGGGCCTGCTGCATGCAAGGCAAGCGCCTTCCCCCGGGACTGTCTCCCAGCCTCCTAGTTTTCTTCTAAGTTGATTTTAGGCATTGTCGAGTCTGGTGGCACCCAGTGCCATGAATTTCTCGAGATAAGGAAGCAGCTTGTTTCTCAGGGCCTGGTCCCTGGGCCAGTGGGTTTAGCCTCTCCTGGGGCTCATTAGATGCCATCCTCAGGGGCCGCTCCCCATCTGTGCGTGGGTCACCTCGAGCTGGCTTGGATGAGCCTCCCACAGGATTTCGAATCACGTTCACATTTGTCACCATTCTAGAGCTCAGTCAATTCTCCGTGCCTCACTGGTCTTGTGGCCCCTTTAACTGGCGGGAAATACCTCAGGAATCTTGGAAGGAAAATAAGGCAGAGCTCCCAAAGTAGCTGACTGGGTAGCATCCCTGCTCCATCATCCAGTATTAACTTTTCACACATTTTAATTCCTTAACAGAAACTTGTTTAGTCTACAGTACTGATTCCGGCCCCTTCCGTTAAATCTCTGAAACCCTAATTTAGTATCAAAGTAAATAAATCACCATACTCTCAGGAGAGTTTATTGTATGTTTATTCAGCCTTCTGAAAACCTGGTTTTGAATTCGACTCTGATTTGACGACCTCTTTAGATAACCGATGAAAGACAAAATTAAAAAAAATATATGTATCTGCAGGTATAAAATGTTATATTTAATCTTAGATTGTGTAGTCCTTCTTAAAGCACCAGGACCCAGTTTAAGCATCACCATTCTGATTTGGTGGAGATCTCTGTTCTTATTTTTATTCTTCCTTTTCCTTTTTAACAACTAAAAATTGTTTGCCCTGTATCTCTTACATATGCATACATTTCCTTTAGAGTCTGTATGTGTGTTCTCTCTCTCTCTCTCTCGCTCTCTCTCTCTCTTGCTCTCTCACTCTCTCTCGCTCTCATGAATCCTAACCTATTTTGGAAAAAGACTCAAAAGTCTGTGATGCAGCTCAGTTGCTGAGCGCTTGTCTCATGTATGTGGCCCTAGTTTGATTCCCCTACACTACAGAAAACGCCTAGATATTTCGTCAGGAGTGGGGTATCTAGAGTTTGCTGTGGGTACTGTGTTTAAGCACTCTTGAGTGTATATTGAGCATCATTCAGTATAAAGTCATGAATGTTAAAATTCAATTCCTTTTAATGAGCATTTTTAGGGGATTAAGTTTCAGAAAACAAAAATTTCTCGTGATACTGAGATAGGAAACTTATGATAGGAGAATATTTCCTGTTTCCTTCCCCGCCTGTCCTTTCTTGCTGGGGGGATGGGAGGGAAAGAGTGTTTAGAAACAGAGATCCTTGTGTCAGGACATTAGCAAGCAAGATCTGAGTGTCTTCTAGGTATCAGTCTTAGTTCTCTTCTTGGTATTATGTGCTTTTTACTGCATACAACTTTTATGCATTTACTATTATGAAATTCCAGTTGCTAGGTCAGGGTACAGTCTTTGATAGATGTTTAAAGTACGGTGCTATTTTGGAATTAAGTTCTTCCCATCCTCCACCTTCAGTACTTACCTTCAAGGTTCAGTATCTGTCTTCTAGATCATGAGAAAAGTTTAGAAGTTAAATAACAAAATGTTTTTTTGTGTATCTGCTATTTCTATTATCCTTCCAATTGAGAATGAAAATAGAAATGATTTTTATTGTATTATATTAATAATTCCAATGAAATAATACTACTTTTGATGTGTGATTTTGGAGAAAAATTTATTAAATATATTGTCCTCCAATATGAGATATTGTATGACATGAGATTCTTATTACTGCCTTTGGGATGCAAACTGATTAGTATATATTAATCAGGTGCCCTGCTCTGTGTAAAACTATTGAGGTACTTTTCATTGCTTTTTGAAAAAAAATGCATCGATTATATTGAGTCTTTTCCCCTTCTCTTCTAGGATCGAAGTAGAATGTATGACAGTTTGAATATGCACTCTTTGGAAAATTCCCTTATTGATATTATGAGAGCAGAACATGATCCTCTTAAGGGTAGGTGACTTTTTAAAATGTACTTTCTTGTGTCATGCATAACTTGTTTACCTTGAAACTCTCTGCGCAAGCGAGTCCTGCCGGTTGCTGGTGCCGCCAGGGGTCCGCACCTGTGCTGACGACCTTCCTGGGAAGGGCCGTGCTTTCCCCCTGGGTCCAGACAGAAATGCAAGCCTGTTTCTCACCTTGTAAGAGAAAGCCACGTCAGAGAGATACTCTGACTCACTGGAAGATTAAGAGTGAATCTATAGAAGCATAGTAGAGTCAGTTTCTAGAATTCTAGCAAATACCGTACTAATAGATTTTTAAATTCCTTGGGAGACATGCATTCACAGCAGGCAGTAACTTAGAATTGCCTTAACCTACATTCCCTTTATATATTTTTTTCCTTTTGTTGTACCTCAGGGTTTTGACAGATAGGGATATTTTACAGTAGCTTCTCTGAGGTGGAGAAAGCTTTTCATAAATTTGGGGCACATTAGAAAGAAATCAACCGACTGATATTAATAGTATCAGTTTTACTTATTGTTAAAGGTATCTGAGGAATTGCCCTTAACATACTTATGTTTTATGTTGCAAACTGTATGAACTTGAGTTATGGAAGTAATTACTTGCCAATGGCTGCATGGTATCCCCAAACTCAGCAGCTTAAAATAACAACAAACATTTATTACCTCACCTGGTTTCTGGGCACTGAGAATTCAAGAGCAGCTTAACTAGTTGGTTCTGACTCAGCATCACTCATAGAATCAGAACCAGGGGTTACTTTGCGAGCCTTGGTGTTTAATTCCTTAAAGTTTAATTCCTTGGTGTTAACTTCCTTCTTCCTTGAAGAATTTCCTCTCAAGATTTATTCTCCTGCGAACTCTAGAAATTTAGTGTTGGCACCAAGGTGGTGGCCATGGGTAGACAAAACTAGTCAGAAATCTGAGCATTTTTGTTGTGTTTTTGGATTTGGCTTGTGAAGGAGTTTCTTGTCTAAGTCCTTTATTTCAGTGGAGCTTGAGGCGCTCAGGGAAATCAATAGTGATTGTTGACGAGGCATGATCGTGGTGCTTCTCACAAACTGACAAGACAGTTTGGCTTTGTGTGGGAGGCCAGGAGGGATTGTTTGCCTCTAACCAGAATCCAGCCGAGTGTTTGGAGTGTTTTGAGGGTCCTTGTTCTCTTCACTGACAGTGCTGGCAGTTATAATGGCATTTGTCTTGGATCCATTTTTTTTTTTAGACTAAAAGCCAGCAGCTTATGTTTACGAAGAATTGACTTGTGTTTATTTTCTTGGCTTATCTAAAAATAAAACTCTTGGAAATTCTAGTACAAGATAGTCATTGTTACCTATTACCAGTGGATAATGCAAAGTTTTCCATTGATGTTTCTCTAAATCTTCTTAAAGAGGGTCTTGAAGGTGTTAAGAGAAAATATTCTGTGCGACACTATTATACCAGTTTATCTTTTGTTCCAGCATGCATTGTAATAAAACACGAAGAGGAAATCAGAAAGAGGACTTTGAAAAAGAAAATAGATGCAGCAGAAAGTTGGGGGAGTTTTGTTTTGTTCTGAGTTTGGGAGCCATATCTGGCGGTGCTCTGAGGTCAGGGGTCACGGTGCCTGGCGGGACTGGGGGAGGACCGAAGGGGATGCAGGGATCGGACCCAGTTGGCCACAGGCAAGGCAAGCACCCAGCTTGGGGGCTGTCCAGTTGAGGAGCTAAACAATAGAAAACAAAGTTTACGTAAATTCAGAATTCCCTTAAGAGGATGTCATTGGCTTTGGAAAGGGGAAAACCACGCCCACTCACAGTCTTTAGGAATCCGGGTAGTAGAATTGTTTCTAATTGAAATACTTTATAGGCTGTGTTATTTTATGTTTAATATTTTATATGCTACAGAATGAAAATTAAAAGGGAAGAAAACAGTATTTCAGATCTCTGCAGAGAAGAAACTAGACTGTATTTACACATGTTGCCCTCAAATGTCTATTTAAATGATCTGGGTAGCCAAGATTTGCCGCATAGTTTTTCTTCCGTCTTTGTCATCTCGAGTCTCTCATCTTCCTCCTCCCCGAATTCTGATCATTACATCTCTTCTTTGAGTTCAGCCTTGTACAAATACGTTCTAGCAAGGATATAACAAACCGCAAGAAGCATTTCTTTCATTTGTTTGCTTTTGTTTCCTCCTCTTTGACAGTCCTGACCCTCAGGGTGGCTTTCTCCTCTAGAGCATCTCCTCTCTCTCATCCCTTCCAGAAACTTCTCTCCTCATACACCAAAGTAGTCTCTTCAAGAAAACAAAATCAAATCTTTAGTCCAATCAAGTAAGTGCTGTTTTATTAATTTTTTTTAACTCGGCCATTTGCTGTGTCTCTTATGGAATCTAATGGAAAAGGAGAAGGGAGCAGGAGGGTAGGACTTTCAGAAGAATGTCCGTTTAAAAAATACTTGGAACTTGCATGGTGAAAGGTTACATGACAATTAACCTTCAAACTTAGCAAGTTAGAACAACAACCAACATTGCCTCACAATCTCAGTGAGTTAAAATTTCAGAGCAGTTTAGCTGAGCATCGCGTGGGGGGCAGCGGTGGTGGTCAGGAGACGCCTCGCCTCAGGTCTGCTGGTCAGGCGGGTCCTGCCCGGGGTGGCGCTCGCGGCCTCTGCCCCGCATGCCTTCGCACACGCACGCTGCCACGGCTGCACCCCGCGAGGGAGTTGCCGACTGTCCCAAGAGGATGGAGAAGCCTGACACAGGAGCCAGCATCTCGCGTGACCTTTGGGAAGTCTCTCCCTGCCTGTGACCTCCTGCTGGTACCTCAGTCCCACCGGGGAGGGGTCTGCTCCTGGCTTTCTCGGACCAGAGGGGGAAGGTAGAAACTAGGCTGCATAGAGCTGTGTTCTCCGAGAGGGAAGCGGGAACCTCGGAAGGTGGGAGTTGGTTCCTGGAAGGGTCGGGCAGGCAGATCCCTGTCCCCTCCAAGGGGAGTGAGTGGCACGTCAGGGCTTGCTGAGAGTTGACTAGTGTACGGACAGCAGGGCCCTCCGTCTGCACTGAAGCCCAGAGACTTCCTGGGCTCTCCCCCTTCTTCTGTCCAGCTCCGTGTTGTTGTTGTTTGGGCTTCAGCCTGGCTCTGCTCAGGGTCACTCCTGGCTGTGCCCTGGGGACCATGTGTGGTGCCAGAGCGTCACACCGGCGTTGGCTGCATGCGAGGCAAGAACTACGCCCGCTGTGGGTATCTCTGTGGTAAAGAAGGATGCGGTGCATATTTCAGAATTTTGCATTTGCCTAGCCCCATCTGTTTCCTAAAGTCAGACTTTTCACAAATGCCTGGTGGGGGGGGGGAAGGGGGTGGGGGGGAAGAGGGGGAGAAAGAGAGAGAAATGGGAACATTAGAATGTCTTCAGAGAAGGAAAATTGCAAAGGGACTACTGTGCATTAGTTTAGTTTTTAAATAAAATGGTTTCATTTCTTTCAAGAAGGAATAAGTAAAGCATACACATTCTTCTTCCTTTGTTCCTTTGGGAAACGAATCTCTGATGGGAAGAAACCATCAACTTAAAAAAAATATAGCTAAAGGGTCCGAAGGTAGGGGATGGGTAGCAGGTAGAGTGCTTGTCTTGCCCTGGGCTTAATCCCTGTCATCCCCCCACCCCTCGGGTCCCCTGAGCCCTGCCAGGAGTGAGTGCAGAGCCACGTGGAAGCCCTGAGCACCCTGAGTGTGGCCCCTAAACAAAAAATTATATAGAAGCCATATATATTAAATATATGTGGACTTTTTAAGAGATGATCACTGTGGTTAGTGATCACCCAAGGAAAGTTCGGCTTACAGAACTTGACCTTTAGTCACTAGTTGTGTGAGTTCTGCAGGTAAAACTAATTATAAAAATGTAATTTTTGTAGTAGAGGTGTTGTTCAGAAAAGTTATTGAAATATGCTTTGAGAAGATATTTTAAGTTTTATTTATTTTTAGGTCTCTTCATTAGAAACAGGTATTAAATCAGATACAGTTATTCTAAGCAAATTTGAATACTTAGCTAAGTGATTCTATCAGATTCAAACTGCAGTTTCTGTTTTTATATGTTGAAACCCATCAGATAAAAATAAGAAATTTTGAATCACTTATGCATATTATTTATGTTTTTTAAAAAGTCTGTTTACCAGCAAGCATCTTTTTTAAAGTCTTTAAGTATGGGCTTAAAATCTGCAATGATAAGTACTTGGAATAATAATTACGCCTGTATTTATACTATTTGAAGAGTATCTGGAGGTCGCAGATGACTTACTTCCCTTCAGAATATAGGACCTTGTCCTTTTTGAAATACTTGTTTTCTTATTCAAAATGTAGTGTGCATTTGAGAGATCTTTGGAAAATGACTGATATTTGGAAAATCACAAACTAACATAATCACATTTGATTTGTTGGTTTGTAAATTTTCTAGTCTTGTTTTTCTATATGTATTCTAAAAATATTTGCAATATTCAAATCTTTTACTTTCCTCCACCCTGGTTTAACTTTTTATAAACTTGAAAATTTTGTGAAGACTTTACAAAGTCAGTGCCATAAAGCTTACATAATTTTTATCCCTCATTCTTCTTCTGATTCTGTTCCTCCTAACTGCTTTAAACTTTGTTACTGATTTTTATTTAATTATTGTATAACTAATGACACTTTGTGCTTCTGCCTTTGTTAATATTTCACTGTTACATGAAATAACAGTGTTATGATTCTACTTTGACTTAACTACTATCCATCCTCCCATACTTTCCTTGCTCTCTCATAGTATTTTGTTGATTCATTTAACTTTGTTTTGGAATCAATCATTGTCTCTTTTTGTTGCCTTCACTTTCTAAGTAGTGTAACTAATTCATCAGTAGAACTCTGAAACTTCCTCAGTGCATCTAAAAATGCCAGTTCTTCTGGATGGACTTTTTCCCTACTGTTGAGGGCATCCTTCTGGTAGCCTTCGATAAATACTTTGGTTGGGGGGGAGGCTTCTGTAATCCAGGGAATTTTTGTGTGTGTGGAATTCATGTACTGATTATCACTACCTTTCCTCATGGCTTATGTCTCTCATTGACTGTGCTTATCTTACTATACCTTCTTTCAAACGGAGTTTAAATTTTGGGAATTTACATAACTTAAGTTTTAAGTCCATTAGTTTAGCTCGAATTTAAAACCCTAGTTACATATTATTTTAACCCTAAATAATTCTTGCCAGTTTTATTGCAGTAATTGTGATAGTCCATTGGGGTTTTTTTGCTTTGTCTTTTGGGTCACACTCAGTGGTGCTCCGGGCTGTCTCCTGGCTTTGTGCTCACGGCTCACTCCCAGTGGGGTTTAGGGGACCATTTGGGGTGCCAGGGATCAAAGCTACCTGTTGTGCTATAGCTCTGGCCCTGTGATAATACATTACCTTACCAGATGATTAATGACTTAGTCATTTTCTCATAGTCATTGTAGTCTTTCTTTTTAATTATATTTTACTTAACACAAATTTTGTGATGTTCTTTGCCCTTCGGTGTTTCTTTGTATATTATTGATGGAGTGAAGTTTAAATCACTATCATCCCGTTGCTCATCGATTTGTCCGAGCGGGCACCAGTAACGTCTCTCATTGAGAGACTTACTGTTACTATTTTTGGCATATCCAATACGCACGTGTAGCTTGCCAGGCTCTGCCGTGCAGGCTCCATACTCTAGGTAGCTTGCCGGGCTCTCCCAGAGGGGCGGAGGAATCGAACTGGGGTCGGCTGTGTGAAAGGTGAACAGTTGTAATTTTTTTTTCTTGCTTTTTTTGGTCACACCCTGCATTGCACAGGGTTACTCCTGGCTCTGCACTCAGGAATTATCCCTGGTGGTGCTCATGGGACCATATGGAACACTGGGAATCAAACTCGGGTTGGCCGCATGCAAGGCAAACGCCCTACCCGCTGTGCTATCTATCACTCCAGCCCCAAGTAGTTGTACTTCTTAAGTGAATAAGTTGATGATGGGATCTTGTTTAAGTGTGAATTAACTTGATTAGCATCTTAGAAGCTAAAATTGCTTGATGGTTTTTATTAGATGTAAGTAAGAAATGATTCAGTTGCTCTGTTGAGATCTGATAGTGTGGAGCTGAGGGTCTTTTCTGAATTTGTATGATCTTATTCAGAGGCTGTTGTGAGGCTTGCTTTGTGATGTTAAGTGGATTTTACCAGAATTCCTAGAAACCATTTTTCCTTTTCCTGTTTTCCAGTATGGAAGTAAATGTGAAATACAGACTTTGATTAAAATATTGGTTCCTTAAAATAATGGGAGAGATGCTTTATTCAGAGTACATAAGAAAGAAGTATTATTAGATCTTGTTATTTAAGGTTGTATATGTGTGTGTTTAATATTTGGTTTAAGCATACATGTGTTTAATATGCAGCATTGTATTAGTCATCTATTGAACTCTTAATATACACCAAGTACGTTTTAAGACAATGTTTATGTATCACTTAGTTAATTCTTGCAGCAAAGAGGTAATAGAAATTCATTGTATTGGGCTGACTCTGCCATAGCACCAGTGTTTGAGCTTCAGTGCTATTAGGAATGGAACCTCGTAGTGCCTTAGTTTGTGATTCTGTCTCTCATAATCTCTAGCCTTTGAATTGGCCTAATGCTAATTCTAACTCAAGCTCCTTATGGTTTTAGTCTGATGCTTAATTATTTCTGTCAAGAGGAGGTTGGAGAGTAAGTGGCACTATTCTTCAGTCTTTTATTTTTTCATCACTGTTGAAGATTGATTAAGTCATTAATTGAGTATTGGGGCTTTAAAGAGCATCTTGGAAGGGCCACAGAAATACTTCGCGTGATAGAACCTGTCCCTTGTGTGTGAAGCCTTGATTTGTTGCCCGCCACATGCAGTGTAACTCCCTGGACATGACAGGGCATGGCCTCGCTGGCCCCCAACCACCGGTCTGCCAGGTCTGTGCCACTGAGCCAAACATTGCCAGGGGGGCTCCTCAAAAGAAGAAAAAAATGTTTGGTTTTGGGGCTACACCCGCCGGTTGTCAGGGCTTGCTCCTGGCTCTGCACTTGGGGATCTCCCTTGGTGGGGCTCTGGGGGCTGTATGGGGCGTCAGGCATTGAACTGGGGTCTGCCACGTGCAAGTGAAGTACCTGCCCTCCAGCCCCCAAGTAATTCTTTGTGGGGCATCCTGTTCATCTGAAACTACTCGTGGAGGAAACTTGTCTTTCAAAGAGCAAGGTGTTTCTTTCCCCCACTTTCACCCGCCTACTCAAGTGGATTTAGAATGAACTGGTAGAAGACTTCTTAGCCTTCTTGGCCTTACTTCCAAGTGTGTCCTTGCCCTCATACAAACACAGTTTGGTTGTGAGCTTTTGATTGTTCTAAGGCAAACCTAATAGAACGAGGTATTTCACTCAGTCAATAATGAACGGAACCTTCATTATTCAATGAAGGATAGAGACCAAAACTACCAGTGCTGTGAAAAAATATTAGTGTCAGGGGATAAAATAGATTCTTTGATGTTTTAAGCTGGTTGTTTTTATCATGACATCTCTTAAAGATTTGAAGTGAGAAGTGCAGACTTTGGGCTCATCTGGGCAAATTCGTTTCATGCCAGAAGAAACAAGTGTGCAGATTCTGAAATGGAAAATGCTAGCATGCTAAAGAATAACAAAGACTTCATTCTGGTTTGAATCATAGAGGATGAGGGGTTAAATATTTTTGTGTTTGGAAGGGTTTGGGGCTGCCATAGGTTTTATAAGAATCATATAAGGTGCTGATGGCAACTGGACTCTGGCGGGAATGGGTTATTGTAACAGACCGTGAGGTGAGTGGAGAGGCTGGGTCGGGAAAAAAGTGAAGGAATCGGGTAAGAGCAGTCAGATTGGATGATTGAATCGCCAGAATTTGTTGATAAATTTTCACACATAATGGATTCTGTGAGGAGTAAAATTAAGCTAACGTTTTTGAATGAGCATCCAGATGGCAGTCAATGGTACATATTAATAGGGAGAGATGAAGAGTTAAGTTAGAGTGTATGGCTAGAGAGAGAAAAGTGACACTCATCTCCTGGAGAGGACTAAAGTTCCAGTATTAGATAATATCCACCAAGGAAGCAACGTGATAAGAGAAGTTAAATCCAGGGATTGGACATCAAGGCTTCAGCATTAAAAGGAAATAGAGCAGAAGAGATATAGCATGCTCTTTATATAGCATGCCTCTTAAGTTCTTTAAGTTTATAGCATGTTCTTTAAGTTAGTTTTTAATACTAAAATATAACTACAAGTATGTAAAATATAATGACAAAGGTTAACTTAGAAAGATGTGTTAGTAGGGGCCAGAGAGAGTTCAGCAGGTAGAGTGCTTTCTTTGCACACAGCTGACCTGTGTTAGATCCCCAGCACCCCATAAAGTCCCCTGAACCCCACCGGGAATGATCCCTGAGTACAGATACAGGTGGAAACCCTGAACACCACCAGGTGTGGCCCTAAACAAAAATAAAAGATGTGTGAATAGTTTAACTGTGGTTGAGAAGTTTTACAAGTCTAAATTTGTTTTCATTTTAGAATATTAGTTGTTTTTGAAGATTTGCCTCTATAGAGAATTGTATTTTAGAATACTCAAATATGTACTTGTATCTAAGCATATACATTTGATATAAAATACAAAATATATATGCACCTATTTGCAAGTAGGTGTGTCTCTTTTGAACGTGTGATTTGTTTTTTAAAAGCATTCATCATCAGGAAATCAAAAGACTATTGGCAAAAAAAAAAATACTGGCATTGAAAATATATGATTATCTGTGCTTCAGGATAAATAATAAACCTATTAGAGGATAATAACTTGGCAATTGAAAGTTGAATGTCTTTGAAGTGAAACTAGACTTTAAGAATTCGCTCATTTTACTTTTCTTGGAGGCCTTATCTGAATCCCAGAGTGCTTGGTTAAGTATTCCTTTGTGTGACTATAGAGCTGAGTGCTTGGTTAATTTTTCCTGTGTGTATCTGCAGAGCTGTGTGCTTGGTTAAGTATTCCTGTGTATATCTATAGAACTTTTACTGTACGTAACTTCAGCCTTGGCATATTTCATTGAGAATTTGTTTTATCTCCTAACAAAGATTATGCCAGGCTTCTATTGTCAGCATCCTGTCATCTGACAGTATGCAAGATTCAGTGACCTTGTTAAACTGAACAGTGACAGAGATCTGTCACCTGTGAAGGACTTTTGATTTCAGTTTTGAAATAAGAATAATATTTTCATTGCTTTAACTTGTTCTCTAATTTTCAAAATAAGCTATGACACTTGAGCAAATTAATGCTTAGAACTGTTTAAAAAGCTTTGCTTCCCATGATTTTAGTATCTTGTTCCTTTCATCTGTCACTGTCATCCCATTGCTCATCAATTTGCTCGAGCGGGCACCAATAACATCTCCATTGTGAGACTTGCTACTGTTTTTGGCATATCAAATATGCCATGGATAGCTTGCCAGGCTCTGCCGTGCAGGCGAGATACTCTCGGTAGCTTGCCGGGCTCTCCAAGAGGGACGGAGGAATCGAACCCGGGTCGGCTGCATGCAAGGCAAATGCCCTACCCACTGTGCTATCGTTCCTTTCATACTTATTCTAATTCCATTCTAGGTATCACAACAGTAAGCTTGTATGTTTTTAGAATATAAAAACTTCAAGAGGTCATTTCATTAACTAATGCCATATTACATGAAACTTGGGAATATGAAAGGCATACATTGTTCTTTGAAAGAATTATGACATTTGAGTTTGAAAATAATATTTTTATTAAACTAAAAACTTAGCTGAAGTATGAAGAACTAGGGGACATACGAATCTAATACAGATACATGCATACATATATGTGTGTGTATTTTATGTCCAAATTGAATTTGTCACTCACCATTGCATCGACAATCAGATTCATTAGCTTCATTACATCATTGCAACAAAAACAACAGGTTTATTTGTCCTTCATGAGACATTAGATTATAATAAGGCTTTAGATGTAGCTTACTTGCTAGATGGTAAAGTTATATGGTTAATCTGTATACGAAGTAAGGGAGTGTGCTGAAAGTTCAAAATATAGACTTAATGCTTTACCATTAGAGATTCAAGCCTTTAAGGGAAATTCTGTATTTTAATGGGCTAAAAATGTTATGGTTGTTAGCATTTACTCTCGTACAAGTGTTGCAAAGTAAATATGGTGGCTACATCACAGCATATTGAAAACATTTTCTTCTTTTTCATAGCAGTCTATAATACTGTTGTCCTACTTTGAGCAAACATAGATTTCAGTGAAAAGTGATAAGGAAATACTACTGCTCCACTGTTCCTAGGCTTTCAAGCTGTAATTTTTTTACCATTATGTTATTATACTGGGCTGAAACAGTAGCACAGCGGGTTGGACGCGTGCCTTGCATGCGGCTCATCTGGGGTCAGTCACCCCAACACCCCCATCCCAATGGTCCCCCGAGCACCAGGAGTGGTTCCTGAGTGTAGAGCCAGGAGTAACCCCTGGGCATTGCCAGGTATAGCCCCAAAACAAAAATTTATATTATTATACTTACTATAAACTTTGAATTAGTTGTATTTCAAGTAATATTTATAATTAAACTGTTTTATAAACTCAAAGCAGCCATGAAATAAAAATGAAAGATTGTGAAGAGTATTTGCTACTTTTAAATGTTATTTGCCTTGTTTAATTTTAGAAAAAGATATATTAAAAATGTCAACAGCTTTGAAAATACTGAAAATATTTCTTCATCCTATGTAGTTTCAAAGGCTGGGATATCTACAATGTTTCAAAACACCAAGAGGTTTTATCTGGGCATTGCTTCCAAATGAACATTGTGCTCTAAAGATCTAGGAACTAAGGATGTTAATTTTTGTTTTGTTTTAAATTTTCAAAAGTGATTTTAGTTCATATATTTTTAATTAAATATTAGCCTCAGTTTTTTAAATTATACTGTGCACAATAATTTCTTTCTTAAGCGATTTTTTCTTTTCAATTGACTCCTTAGTCTTAAACTTTTTTTTTTTCTTTCTGCTTAAAGGTCGATTGAGCTATCCACATCCTGGAACTGACAATCTGTTGATGTTAAATGGTAAGTTTTATTTAAAAATTATTTATTTTTATAATTAATGTGTATAAATAAGGTATTTGAATGCTTATTATGCTAATCCTTCCTCATATAGATGTTACTGGCCTTGTAAGTATAAAAACAAGGTTGTAATTCTTGTGTAGAAAGCAGGGTTAAGTCCAGGCTGACGGCTCTTGTCTTGCCTGTTGCGGGCCCTGGTTTGGTCCCTGTTACTGCACGTCATTCCCTGAGCACGGCCAAACCAGGAGCCGCCCCTGAGCACCACTGGGTGTGTTCCTAGTCCGCAAGCCTCCCTCCCCGCAGAAAGCCAAATTAGAAGCTTGACTGTGTTTTGGCTGGCGGGGCAGTCATTGAAGTGTTGTATTTGTGACAGTCTGATCCAGTGCACTGACCCTGGTCGTTGGAGACAGTCCAGGTCTTAATGTTGGCTTCCCAGTTCATGTTGTGATCTCGTTCCAGTTACTTCTTTGAGCTTTAGTTTCCTCTGAAATAGAAAAAAACAATCCCCAAGTCTGTTACGAGAATCAAGTAAGATGTATTAAAGTCCATTGAGCTTCACTGTAGCACTGTCATCCCGTTGTTCATCGGTTTGCTCGAGCAGGCACCACTAACGTCTCCATTGTGAGACTTGTTGTTACTGTTTTGGGCATATTGAATACGCCACGGGTAGCTTGCCAGGCTCTACCGTGCGGGCGGGATACTCTCAATAGCTTGCTGGCTCTCCGAGAGGGATGGAGGAATCGAACCCGGGTCAGCCTCGTGCAAGGCAAACGCCCTACCCACTGTGCTATCGCTCCAGTCCCCATTGAGTTTACTGCTTAGAATAAGAATATGTTTTTGTTCAACTACTACCTGGTCATTTTATAAATATGTTGCTCATATCAACTTCCTGCCTTCCTTTTGGACATACGTTGTATTCAGAGTGGCAGTTTTTGCCTCCCTGAGTGTTAGAGTAGGCATGAGGATTGAAGCAGTCTCCACTAAAGTATTTTCCAGCCCACGGCCAGGTGAGCTGGGAGCTTGTCGGAAGAAGCACTCAGAAATAGTGTTTCATGTCAGCGGTGGAGCTCCTGGGCAGGGATGGGGCTCGGGGGAGAGAGTGCAAGGCCTGAGGTGGCGAGGCCCTGGGCTTCATTTTCTGGCCACACACATAGAAACAGTTCTGTGGATGCCTTTGTATCTCGACTGTAGCCTTGCTAGGGTAACTTGCAGTGAATTGAGGGGCAGAGCTGAAAGATCAGTGTAACGCTAGAGACCGTGTGAACCGATACTAAGACTCCATGACAGTTGGGGATAAAGGTCCGCGCCACCTGGGGGATTGTCACATTTGCAGGAGTCTCGACTGAGAAAAACTCAGGAAAACTTAAGAGCAGAGGTTGAGTAGTAGACTCTGGCGTCGGGGCCCCAGCGCCTGCCAGCCTCGCCGAGCACAGGGTACGCTTAGCGCTGGATCTTTCAAGTGTGGACAGTGGGGCTGCACAGGTTCCTTGACACCACAGAAATCAGTTGACCAGACGCCAGAACTTTCCCAGGCGCCAGAACACAGGCACAGTTTGTTTATTTATTTAGTTATTTAGCTTTTTGGGTCACACCCGGCGATGCACAGGGGTCACTCCTGGCTCTGCACTCAGGAATCACCCCTGGCAGTGCTCAGGGGACCATATGGGATGCTGGGAATCGAACCTGGGTCGGCCGCGTGCAAGGCAAACGCCCTACCTGCTGTGCTGTTGCTCCAGCCCCCCAGGCGCAGTTTATTAGGGCGCAGGGGCTGTGCGAGGGGAGCCGTGTCTGAAGCACAGGCGGGCTGACTGGAAGAAGGCCGTGGTACCTGGGTATTCTAAAGCTCCTGCTGACCTGGCAGTTCCCTTGCCCCGGGAGGGACTAAGCTCCCGTCTGGGACCTTCGGGCTGTGTGGCTCACACAGTGTGAGCCCACCGTGTGTGCCCTGTGCAGGCCAAGGCCAGGGCTCTGCCATGGCTGCCCCGCCCGGAAGGGCTTACAGAGGATGGGTTGGGTCATACTGCAGGAGCTCATGCTCTCGTGCTCCAAATCTTCCCCTTTCTAGCTGGGGGAGAGGGGGTGGGTCCTAATCAGCCGCACTCACTTGCCTTGTTAGGCGGTAGAACGGTGGTGTGCCTCGACAGGAGGATGCTTTGCCTTGATGCAGTTGCTATGATGAGTTTATAGGTTGAGCTTCGTGGTGGGTTGAGGGGCCAAGTCTGGTCTCTATAAAGCAGTTCAGTGGGGCCACATTTCTGAATTCAGTTGCAGCATACATGAACTTGGACTGCAAAGGTCATTGCATTGCAAGTCTTCATCATTCAAGCTTTTTTTCTGTTGTGGAATAATAAAATAACTTGAATAGCTATTTTTTTGAACCCTCTATGGCTAAAAATTTTTGAAATTGACATTCTAAAAATATGCAAGTTTTTGGTTTTTAGACCCTTTTATAAGTAATGATAGGTTTAAGATACTGATAAGTGCTATAATTATTATGGCTTTATTAAATTCTTTTTATATTATTTTTTCTGTAAACAACCATCTTCCCATTTCTATTTTAACCCCTAAGAAGAGCCATTTGGTTGAAAACTTTGAATTTATGAGAATTTCATATATTCTCTTAAACACTCTTTGAGGGAAAATCCTCAACTTGTTAGATCATTCAGATATATTCTTATTTCTGAATCCTTAGTAACTGGGGTGATTCAGAAGCATATTATAATCACTATAAATGTGAGTTGTGTGTAACAAAAAGCTTAGTAACCACACTGTTTTTACTGTTACACTTGTGGTCACACCAAGTAGTGTTAAACTAATGGGTCTCATTGGTTGCCAAAAACCCTTCAAGTCTAGTAGCTAAGTTTGTTTCATCACATTGTAGCAAAAGAAAAGCTAATTTCAGGCAAGGGTTTTGTTTCTGGACACGTTTTCCTTGATAGTCTACAACTTCAGCCACAGTGTACATGCTTAAATACAATAAGCTGTTATGGAAATTGTAGACTCTTTCTGGCAGGGATCTGGAGGTGAAAAAAGATAATTAAAACATATCAAAAAATGTTTTAGTCAGTAGAGACAATTTGATCCAGAGGTGGGACAACATACTTTGCTAATCTGGGATCATTAGTTAAGAGAAAGCAGTGCGAGAAAACGGGGCATATTTGAAGGGTGCTGAAGTATTTTTAACAATAAGAATTTGAATGGTTTTTCTAACCATTGAAGTTATTAAAGAGAGAAGTGTGCAAAACTTACTAAAATTGGTTTTGAGTTGCTTTTTAATTTCTGAACAAACAGACTATAGTCTCTGAATATGACTTGAAATCCAGTGGAATCAACTGGTGAAGTCTGGACAAGAATACAAAATTAATATCCAGAAGGACTCTAAGAAAGGCATGTTTCATAGGAATTAATGGATTATAAAACTTTGAAATGTTTATGTTCCTAAGCCTTTTATTTTTAATAGTGAAAGACAATACAAAAAAAAAGACGTGTCTCATAGTAGCAAAGAATTTAATATAAAATGACTTGTTATTCAGTTATTTGTTTCTACTTTGGTTAAGTTATATTCCCCTGGCCCCTCCCCCAAGGAAAGTAGATTGCATTTTTTATTAGAACATAAGATTTTCAAAAAAAAGGAGAAGAGCACAAAAGTTTTGGGGGGACAGCATTAACAAACAAGTATGGAATGTAAATTTGCTGAGAGTAACCATATTTGTAATAAAGAACTTGGAGTATTTGGGGGTGGATGTTATAAATTATGGTTTATTTTAATAAAGAAAGTTCCGCCATCAGGGCTGGAAAGGCAGTACAGGGATCGAGGCGAGGTGCTTCTCTGGTTTGGTCCCAGCACTGCATATGGTCCCCCGAACACCACAGGGTATGGACCCAAAACAAATGCATACATCTCTACACAAATATATATTATCACAGAAATAGAAAGTTATACAGACAACCAGATTTTTTCTGTTCGTGAAGTAGAATAGAAAATAAATTTATTTTGGATGTTCCAAAGGAATGCTGCCATAGGGGATATAGAGAAAAAATATACAATAGTTTCGCACCAAGAGAACTGGAACGTTTGGATATTTTTATCTCCTCTAGAGCGATAGCACTGGGGGTAGGGCGTTTGCCTTGCATGCAGCTGACCTGGGTTCGATTCCTCCATCCCTCTCGGAGAGCCCAGCAAGCTACCGAGAGTATCCTGCCTGCACGGCAGAACCTGGCAAGCTACCTGTGGCATATTCGATATGCCAAAAAACAGTAACAACAAGTCTCACAATGGAGACATTACTGGTGCCCGCTTCAGCAAATTGATGAACAACGGGACAACAGTGCTACAGTGCTACAGTGTATGTTTATTTACCTCTTACACCAGCTGCAGTAATTGAGGAAAAACAACTGTAGCTATAAGGGATAGAGTGCAGAGAGAATTATAGAAGCTTCATATTTCTTTTTTGTAAATCTGGGATAAAAAGTTTTTTGGTAAACCTTGACTTAATTCTAGAATTACTTGTATAGTGATCAGACTTTTCTTACAACCTTTTTATCACCTTCATTTTAAAAAGAAAAAGTATAATTTATATGGCTACATATACATTCATATGTATATATTTTAGCAAAATTAGTATATGTATTTGAAATAGCCACTTTCTGAGTTTTATATGAAATACGCGTTTTTAATTATTGATAAAATGCATGTTCCTGAAATGTAATGCTCTAGTTGTTATGAAACAAATCATTCTCTTTTATGTCAATCATATTCTAAGTAAAGTTTGAAAGGACATAGTGTTTAAAGACGTCTTTTTAAAAATACAGTGAGGAGTCATTTTGTGTTTGTTTTTCTCATTTTTTCTTTCTGGTAATGCTGATTCAGAGTTATAATGGGAAATACCCCATAAGTTGGCATGAAAATTATAGAAAAATGAATACACACCATTGTATAGAATGACAGTTGCATTGTTTAGTGTGACTATAGGGATTTGCATTACAAGGAATATGAAAATGTTTCAATCCATCTGCAGTCTATTCTATTTTTGGTATTGCGTAGAGACTTAGAAGTTGAGAATTGACCTAAAAATAAATGCAATAACTCCACAGGATCCTAAAATTCCTTAGGTATGATGGAGATAAATGGAGAAATTTTCTAAATTATTGTGTTTAAGCTTAGGGATGAGATGAAACTAAAGATTCTACAAACATTTGTACATATTACCACCATCTCGTCACTGAGAAGGCACTGCTGAAAATAGAAAAGCAAAAAACATAAAATGGTTATGATGTGATTAGCTTCCTCAGGTCGAGAATTATGTGCCACAGTATGATTTCTTCATAGTTCATTGTTTTGACTTTAAAGCCCCTCAGGAGAATACCTGCTCGAGCAAATCGATGACAGTGATGCAGTGATTACCTGTGCTCAGCCCTCTATACGCATAAACAGGATGCCCCAAATAAACTGGCGCGGTCTGTATGTTAGACCTGGACTAGAGTGAAACATGAAGCCCAGCTCCTGAAACTTGGCCGCGACGTGCTGTTGGGGCCTAAGTGTTAAAGCGTAGGATTCACTCCTCTTTAGTCCGCTCTTGATGGTGCAGCTAAGTGCGTTGGCCTGATTTCTCACCAGCTGACTTTCCTTGAGAAATATTTTTGATCTTTTTAAAGACTTTTAAGTCTCAATAACAGAATAATAAATTCCACTTCCACTGCTATTTTAACCCTAAACCAAGACATAGATCAATTAGGTCAACTGTGTAAGAATCAAAATGTATATACATATAGATAAGCTATATAAGCTAATATTCAAAACAGGTAAAAAATGTTGGACTTTCAGTTAACTGGAGGTTATGGTGAAATCTGCAGTAAATTATTTATAATTAGTAGAGTAAAATGGCAGCAAGACAAATCAAATTATGTTATATAAAAGAGGTAGGTCATATTTATTGGCTTATGTTTTGAAGTATAAATTAGTCCCCCTTTTATTATGGGGAGCAAGGCCTCCATTTTTACTTTATAGCACATTTTCATATTAAAGATAGTATAACTTTAAAATATATTTTATAAAACTTCTGTGACAAATATACTTAGTGATATGAAATATCTTTTGATCTTTAAATTACATGCTTTACAGTTCTCATGTCTTTTAATACACGCTTAGATTTATTTAATTTTAAAGCTTTTGCAGGTCTAATGTATCCATGAACATTAATGAAACTCTTTAAATCATTTTGGAATTTATTATCTCGATTTTTGGTTTTGGTTTTAAGGCAAAAATACTCATTTAATACATAAACTGGGGGAGGACATTATTTGAAAATAAGATTTAGGTTTTATTACATTGTTCTTATGAAAAAGAAATGCAATGTTTTCTCTGTGATGAATATATGAACTGCTAATCATACTAAAGTAAATCCCCTTCTAGTTTGTATAAATATGTTTGTATAATATCTTAAATAATATTTTAAATATTTACTATTATTTATAATGATATTCTAAAACATAGTATCTGAATTTCTTTTGCCCCAGAGATAGACATGAATACATAAGTAAAGATTATTATTAGTATGTTATATACAAATCAAATGTTTTAAAAGATTGATTTTTTTTCTACTCTAAGCTATGGAGACTTCAAAATATTATAACTTAATTTCATTTATGTTTTCACTTTTTTGTGTCTTCTAGTATTTTTTCATTGTTGGGCTTATAGCATGAATTAGATGTAAATGCATATTAGTTTCAATTGTATGTGCTCGACCCTCTAGGAAAATATTTTATTCAATTTGTTCCTATTTGTGTGAAATTCTTTGGGATGCTGTTTAACTATAAAGTGTCATTCCTGTAGGCCAGATAAAAAACAGATATTCATGACTTTTAATGTGAGTTAGAATAAATTTTATATTTTGTACTAATTTTAGTTTTGTACAGTGCAGAAAATATACATAATGGTTAAACTTGCAAATGTTATATAGTGACATCTTGGCTCCTAAAACAAAGTAGCTCTAATACCCAAATGCCCACATAACTTTTTATATCATAAAGATTTGTATATGTGGGCTTATTTTTAGTTCTGACTTTTTACAATTTGTCCTTTGTTTACATGCAGCAAGGAGTTATGGGCGAAGACGAGGTAATTCATTTCTGTTTGCTATGGCTTAACTGTTTTTAATTGGGTCTTACTGATCATTGTTCTAAATAATCCCAGATTTCTTACGCAATGTCTAGATTCTCACAAAAGAATTGTCTTCTGATTTGACACTTGTCATAGTTTTGAATTCTGGATCTCCTACCATTTTAAGCACATTTTCATTCTAAAATATCATTTAATCATCTTAATCTCAACCTTTTAAAATAAAGCTACCATTTATAGTTTGCTTAAGAAATGTATCTAATAAATGCTATTGAAGGCAAGATGATTTTTCTACTCTTGTTCTATAGCTACTGTCTTATCTGTGGTATGTAATTTACAACCATAATTTATCGATGTTATTTTTGTCCCAATTAAAAATAGCAAACACTAAGATTATTGTTAACCTTTATATATAGAAATCATCTTGCTAATATTTCTCTGTGCCTTCTGAGTATCCAAAACACATACACTCACTTTTCTCTCTCTCATCCAATGGCCTGCCTTCTTCTCAGGAATTTTGTTATCGTAAGGAAAAAATATGATGCTGATCTAGTAAAGTTCCTCAGAACACAGCTGACATTTTCTGTGGCTTAACTTTGCTGCCTGGTTTGTGTGTGGGTGTAGAAATTGTGAAGGAGAAAAGTAGATGTGATGAGAAGAAACCAGAATAACATTATACTACTAGATTATCCTCGAAGTGAGCAATGATCATCATATTTATATAGTCTGCGTAAGTACCAAATCGGATGGAAAGAATTGTTCTTGACCCTTGAGATAGTCACTGGGCCACGGAGGACAGACAGTGATGCCAATGGCTTTCTGGTGCTTATTATCTGTCCCTGCCCGTTTCTTTTCATCTAGTCATGAAAAGACTGTTCTTGAGAGCAGTCAAAACTATTTGCCATTATTGGAGATGGAAACGAATAGGTTTTTAAGTAGTATTCTATTTTGTATTTCAGTCTGAATTTGACTTCATCGTTAGAATGTTGTCTCTTCCAGTATTCTACTGGCTTTTGATTCCTTAAAGAATTTTCTTATTGGAGACTCAAGATTCAGAGTTGTAACAGCATTGAAGGTTGTTAGTAACAATTGAGAAGACCGTTTTTAATACTGTTTTCAGATGTGTGGACTGCCTCCATTATGCTCTTCTAAAATAAAGTGCCAGGGACTAGAGAGATAGCTCACTGGGTGTAGCACGTGCTTTATGCTCAGGAAACCTGGGTCTGATGCCCCGCACGACCTTGTCCCCAGAGCACGGAGTGAGCAGCCCCAGCAGGACACCAGGATAGCTCCCAAGCACCCTTGGGAGTGTCCCGGAAACAGAACCACACAGACTGGAGCTGCAGTTCCTCTTGGAAAACTCTATTCACCGCCCTGTGTTTTGGTTTTAGATTTTTTTCTCAGTAGTTTTGAAATTTTAGAACAGTTTGGATTCTTTCTTTGGTACACATTTTCATCTCTCAACCTTAGTGATTCACTTTAGTTTTGGAGTTGCCCAACTTAAATAAGATCTAGGAATGTTTACAGGCTGGACAGAGATAGTCCAGAATAAGCACTGGCCTTGCTCTTGGCTGATCCAGCTTCAGTCCCAGGACCCCATAAAGACCCCCAGGCCTGCCAGGAGTGGCCCCTGAGCATAGGGCTGGGGGGAAGCACTGAGCACAGCCATGTGTGGTCCAGAGCCCCCCCCACCCCCTGCACCCCCAACTCCCATGAGAAAGATCTGGGAAGTTCTGAAAGACAGGACACCATCTGTTTTGCTTATCCTCACATCTTTACTGGCCCAGATTCCCTCCCCAAATAATTTCTTACACTGAGGATAAGTTTAAAGAAACCAGAAGTGTCTCCCAGAAAAGGAACTGACTTCTGCTCTCATTCTGTCTGTGCTCCGGGAGCCTCAGAGGATTCCCCGACGTGAGAGCTGCTGCCAGTGTAGTGACTGCGCGGTTTCTGCCCGAGGCCTCTGTAGGACAGACCGACATATTTCATGCTGAATCTGGCTGAGCATGGGGGAGTGATGCCTACGTTTTTCCTAAACAGTGTGAATTAGTAATTTTTTTTTCTGTTGGTCTTATGTGAAAGCAGGGGTCTTCTAATACAGTTGGGAGCCAGAGAGATAATACGGTGAATTGGGTACTTGCCTTGCACACAGCTGACCCAGGTTCAGTCGGAAGCACCCCAGATGGTCTCCCAAACCTGCGGGGATTGACCTCTGAGCACCGCCAGTATAGGCCCAAATCAGGAATTTTGCTTTGGGGAGCTGAGGAAATGGTTCAGAAGGTTGAAGTGCATGCACCGCGTGCTTCTTGGTGCTGGGAGAAAACCACCAGGCGTGGCACCAAGCAGAACAGTTGATTGTCATGGTCAGGTGAATAGCACATACATTCAAGAGAGCTTAGCGGTAGATCAATATGAAAATGCTCAGAAGTAACACAAAACTTAAAAAGTAATGCCAAAGAAATGACTTAGAAAGGACTAGGAATAAGTTGGCTGGCTCTCTTCCTATTGTTTATGTATTTTTTTTTCCTCCCCAGAGCCAATATAACTACTAGACTAATGACCTTTTTACCACTTTATTGACTTCATGGTTTAGATTTGACCCATCAAAAGGAATTGTCTGTTCATTTTCTTAGTCATTTTTCTCTTCAGAAAAAGCCTTATACATCAGATCTGTTTGTGTGGGATGTGTCGCTAAGTTGATACTCTTGCCAACAAAAGACATTTGTCAATATGGTGGTGGGTGAACAGTCACATTTTCACACAGCATTTTGATTTTGCAGCCCGCTTTAGGGAGAAGTGTTTTCTTTTACATACAACTTTGACTTAACCAACCCTGGAATCGAGTAGATTTTCCCACTTGACTATAGTCCAACCCTATTACTGTCAAAATAGCTTATATGTTTTAATTAGTGTAACGTCAATGAGAGATTTAAGTCAATCTGATCCTAGGTGGTAATATACTAATAAACTTGATCAAAATTTAGTATACTGGAAGTGACTTGAGTATACTGGAAGTGAGCGTAGTTTTTCCTCCAGTTTTTAGTATTATTCCATATGCTCCATATTATATGGCTTTGTACCTGGGGAGCCTTTCAGTTCCACTTCAGAGTTGCCTGGAGCCTGATTTAGAGAGAAAGAACACTCATGGAGACAGACTCTAAAAACCTATTTTCTGTATTTATTCAGTGTGTCTCCATTCTTTTCTGCAAGGAAGTATATTGGCCTGGAGTAGGGATTTTAAAGGAAAGTATAAAGTGTGATTTAAACTTGAATATAGAGTATTTATTAATCAATAAAAACTAATGCTATTATAAAAATGCATTAATAAAAAATTAATGCTATTATGAAAGAGATAAGCAAAATCTCTTTGATTTTGATGATTGATTGTTTTTATCAATCATCTAATCATTTATTTAATAATTATTACATATTATGTAAAATTTAGCAAATAATATTTATGTTAATGATAATAAATCAAATAATACAGTTTAAAGAACTTATTTTAGGGGCTAGAGTGATAGCACAGAGGGTAGGACGTTTGCCTTGCATGCGACCGATCTGAGTTCGATTCCCAGCATCCCATATGGTTCCCCAAGCACCACCAGGAATAATTCCTGAGTACAGAGCCAGGAATAACCTCTGAGCATTGCCGGGTGTGACCCAAAAGGCAGAAAGAAAGAAAGAAAGAAAGAAAGAAAGAAAGAAAGAAAGAAAGAAAGAAAGAAAGAAAGAAAGAAAGAAAGGAAGGAAGGAAGGAAGGAAGGAAGGAAGGAAGGAAGGAAGGAAGGAAGGAAGAAAGAAAGGAAGGAAGGAAGAAAAGAGGGAGGGAGGGAGGGAGGGAGGGAGGGAGGAAGGAAGGAAGGGAGGACGGACCTATTTTAGTACTAAGCACCACAAAGAAATCTTTTTTAACAGGTAAACCCAAAGCTTGAGTTAGTATATTTAGTAATCAGTAGAAACTATACTAATACTATTATGATAGAAATAATCTAAATAATGCTTATACATTATATATAATATTCATATTAAGGATAATAAAATTATAAAGAGAAATAGGAAGAACCTGCTTTGGTACTAAGCATCCCAAAGCAACCTCAAAGCTTGAGTTAGTATGTGAAAAGTTAAAAGAAATAATTTTAAAGGAAGTTAAATTATGGGAGTTAAATTACTTTAGAGATTGGATGTATTCATATTATGTAATTATCAGATGTATGTCTATAATAGGCCCTAGATCATTAATGCCCAGTACCTTATAACATAGTGCTTTAGCGATGACCTAGAATTTGGTAGATTTTATATGATTTGAACTCAAATGAGTAAGTGCATTTTCCTAATATCATGAGTATCAGATTTTTTTTCCCCTTTGGGTCACACCCAGCGATGCACAGGGGTTACTCCTGGCTCATGCACTCAGGAATTACTCCTGGCAGTGCTTGGGGGACCATATGGGATGCTGGAAATTGAACCTGGGTCAGCTGCGTGCAAGACAAAATGCCTTACGCGCTGTGCTATTGCTCCAGCCCCCAGATCTTTTATGATGAAGTCAAGACTGAAATCCTTCATCTTTGATAAATGTTTTTGGCAGCTGTTAGATATTGGACACACTCTTCAGAGCACGGGAAAAACCTTAAAGAATACTGAAGAGCAGAGTGGGCTGCTGGGTGGGTCTCACAGAACAAGCCTGTGTTCTTGGGAGTAGGGTTGGTTTGGGGCCACACTGGGGGGCTCAGAGCTTACTCCTGGCCCTGTGCTCAGGGAGCACTTGGTGGGCTCGGGTCCATCTAAGGAGCCGGGCTCGCACCCAGGTTGCCTGCATGCAAGGCAGGCCCTCCTCCACGTGCCATCTCCAGCCCCTGGTGAGCAGGTTTTCTGGAACACGGCCCGTCTCCTTGTTGCTTTTTGTCTGGTTGTTTTCAAGATGCAGAGTGGAGGAGTTAAAGAATGTGTAACCTGCTAGGTCTACAGTTCATTTTTCTCTGGCTTTTCCAGAAAAAAATTTCTGACCCTTCATCCTTGAAAGCCTGCTCTGCACAGACACACACAGACTAATTTTCCAGGGAAACAAAGCTTTAAGGAATTTAGAGTCAAGGCAGATATATTATCTGCAAATTAATTTATAAATACAGGATAAAGCCAGAGTACTGTATTAGAATTGATTTTTAAAATAAATGCCTTATTCATCTATGAGAAAAGAATAAATGTATGGATAGGGCAAAATAACATTAACTGTTAAGTGTAGCTCTTACAGCCGCCTTCTCTGTGCTTTGCGGAAGGGCCTCCCATGAGAGACTGTCTGACCAGCCCTGCGAGCCCCTCCGAGGTCTCTGTCACACTCGCCTCTCACACAGGAGCCGTGCAGGCGCACACTGGGGCGCCCGCTCCAATACTGAGTGGCTTCTGGCATCTTAGAAGCTGGGAAGAATGTTCACCCGTCATTTTCAGGGCGGGCCTTGTGTTTCAGGACTTGTAGGGAGTAAATGTATGAGTAGATTGAGATAAAATAGCTATGCTTAGATGCAGACAATCCTAAATTGACTAATTTTGCAGAGAAGGCTTCTTGGTGCAGCCTCCCCTCCCTGATGTGATGGCGAGGGCCATCAGCGCGAGAGGCTGGAGGGAGAGTGACCGTCTGACCCTCCCTGATGTGATGGCGAGTGCCGTCAGCGAGAGAGGCTGGAGGGAGAGTGACCGTCTGAGTGCGTGCTTTGCGTGCAGGTGGTTTCCGGAGCCCCTTTCCTGCCCGGAGTGGTCACCAAGCACAGAGCTTGGGGGTCCCTTCCCAATCTCTTCCCCCGTCCCCCACCAATTAGGAAAAAAGCCAAGTCTGGTCCTTGTTGCTGAAGCGTCTGAAGCATGCCCACCCTGGAGTACTCCCAATGCACAGCGTGTGCAGCACTCGGGACCCCTGGAAACCTGCTGTTTTCATTAAAGAGAACAAATAGAAAATACTCACCCCCCACACACACATGCCCACAGCTGCAGCAGAGGTTACTACCGCAGCCCTGGCCTGGTATTCCAGCTCCTCGTAAACTGTGGGGTGCAACTCCCGAGGGAGTCAGGTGACGGAATGCAGAGGACAGAAAAACTGTGACTAGAATGAAAGGTTTCTGAAGGCTCCATGACGGGCAGTGAAAGACCATCTATAAGCCGTGGAGCTTCCCGGGGCCACGCACCCGTGCTGCACTTCTCAGTCCTAAAGGGCCCCTGAGGGGGAGTCTGCAGCCCTGACAAAGAGCTGCAGTTCCTTGTTCATGTCACTGGAGAGCACACCCAGCTGTGCTCCGGGACTGAACCCGAGCCACCCACATGCAGGGCAAGCTCTCCCTACCCACTGGACTCACTCTCTGGCCCCCAGTTCTGGAGATCCGGATAGAGGAATATGAAAACAATCATTTATATTTTCTAATCTTATGGAAATATTATGCAATCAGTAATTTAAGTCTTGAATAACCACAAGTGAGACTCATAGTTGTGGTAGTTATGTTTCTTGGCGCAAAGCTTTCGCCAGTTTCCTGTTTGGGGAGAAAGTCTGTTTCTGTTTTCTTGACGGGAGAAAGTATCCTCGAATGTTTGTTTCTCTGGTGCCAAGGTTCTTGCTGACCCGTTAGTGAGTGAAGGCAGCACAGGCAGCCTGTTGTCTAGCTGATCTTGAAAATTGTCATGCTCACACGTCTTTTATTTCTCTGTGTTCTTCAGGTCGCTATTGTTTTACTTTTACATTTTTATACATTTTAGGTGAATAAACTGATATTTAATATGTTTGTACATAGATTGTAAAGTATTTTTGAACACTGTGTGAAGAGCTATCTCGTTTCCTGTATTTTACCTTGATAAGTTCTTTGGAGTGTTTCTGTGCTTTTGATCAAACAAGTATCTTCTTCCTAGGCAACTTTTCCCTCTGTTTTCCACTCTCCTTTGGCTCAAGTTGCTTCTTATAAATCTTTATATAGAATCTTTAGTTAGAATCTCTTTCTAATTTCAGTTATAACTAATCTCACATTGCATCCTTATTTTTTACTGGTACCTTTTAACCTATTATGGGAATTTAATTCTTATTTTTATGTTTTTATACTTATATGCGAGCATAACCTTGTATATGTTTATAGACATATATAAAGTATGTAAATACATGTACTTAAAGTTAGAATTGCTGAAGTAGCATCTTTGCCTTATATAGAGTTAAGAATTTTGAATTGAGTTTATAATATGTAGAGAAACAATTTCTGAAACTGGAAAAGAAAAACAGTCTGATTCTAATTGCATTTACATAGCCAAAACATTGTTTTAGCTAGAGCTTGCTAGTCAGTAGTCTTAGGTTTTGTTTGTAGTAGGTTTAACGGTATAAAACTCTCACCTTTAGTATTATTTTTCTGGAGGGACTCAGATGTGGTTTAAGCAGTTGAGAACATGCCTCGTATTTGTAGACTGAAATTTGTTTCCTTTCCAGAATGCCTGCTATAGCTTAGCAGCACTGGTGGCAGCAATAGCACCAATATTTTTTTTAAAAAAGGGTTATTTATCTGGAGAAATAAATTTTTTTGTGTCATATGTTAAAAACAGTTGTCATAGTTTGAAATCTTAAGAACAGCCAAATGAACGATCTCTATTAAGAGATAAAACATTTTAAAATGTAGTCATTATATTAGTCACAGATTTGTTGCATAGAAGGGAACATAGCGGGGCCAGTTGTCTAGTCGGTCAGGCACTGGGCTCAGTCCCCGGCAGCCCAGATGAGCTCCCACGCCCCACCAGGATTGATCCCTGAGCACAGAGCCAGGAGTAATCTTTTATTTGGTGGTAGATCATCTCCGGGCGTTCCCCTCCTCCCCCTCCGAAGAAGGAATTGCTAGTAGTTGATTGTTTTGTTGGTAAATGGAACCTTTGTATGAATAAACATGATGCGTTTCTTCATTTTCCTAGTTAGAGCCCTTGAACTTATTTTCCATTTGGGACCTGTTACAAGTACAACTGCCGTGTACGTGCCTGTGCCCTCTGGGGGCACCTGCCTCCCCTAGATAGGCACAGGGAGTGGCCACGCTGTGGGTGACCAGTCAGCCTGCTGGCGTCTTTATTCCACCAAGTAGAATAGCTGGACTGTGACTGTTTCACTTCACCCATTCAGATAGGTGTCGCCAGTGATTCTTCTCATGCGCCTATGGTCCTTTCTGTCTTACTCCTCTCATTACTTCTTTTATTTGGTGGGTGCTTTGGGGGGGGGGGGTCACACCCGGTAGTACTTAGTGGTTACTTCAGTTCTGCACTCAGTAGTCATTCCTGGCAGTATTCCAGGGACCACATGGGATGCCAGGGATGGAACACAGGTCAGCGGTGGGCAAGGCAAACGCCTACCTGCTGAAGTGTCACTCCGGCCCCCTCTTTCTCCTTTCGAAGTGTCAGTAGGTCTTCGCCCAAAGGTGGATTGTCACCATAGCAGTTGCTTAGTATTCTGTCCTGTTTTCTGTCGGTTCCTTGTTTTTCACTTAGCACTGAGTCTGAATAATCAGCACAGTATTTCATTACGATTGAAGTCCCGTTGTTTCCCTTCCCATCTCTGCCTGATGGTCCTTAGAGGTCATTTCTGATTCAAATATCAGACATTCTAGAAGTTTTCTTATTTAAACATTTATGTAAGCCCATACATGACCCTCTTTGAATTTATATATTTCTATGGTGTAAGAACAGGTTTTTTTTAACTCCCTTCCAAAATTGCAGTTTTTTTATTCTCAGAAATTTGGTTTATTTACTTTTTATTTACTAGTAAAACATGTAGCCTGGAGTTTTCTTTGTGGGAAAATTCATAACTCACTCTTAAGTTATAGATTTGATTTATTTAATCGATATGAAACTTCAGTTCTGTATCTGCTTTTGAAGATCTGTACTTAGTTCTATATATTTTTCCCATATGCCTGTTTTCAAAAATACATTTTTCAAAGACATTATTTATTCCTTCTAGTTAAATTTGTTAGAATAATTTATGAACAATAGTCCTTTTTTTTAGCTTTTTAATAATCATGGGTCTGTATTTTATACTTAATTTTGGTAATATGAGCTTTTTCCTTGATGAATTTTGCCTAAGGGGCATTTGTTTTGTAAGTTTTCAGAGAGCCAAACTGATTTACAGGTTTTGTCAATCTCTTTTATATATCATCTAGTTTCTTTCCTTCATTTTACTCTTTATATTTATCTTTTGGGGACAGAAAGTAGGATTATTTACTTTTCTGAAACATTTTTTATTTTTGATGTAGACTTAATATTATAAATTTTCTTTTTATGTGTGGAATTATTTCTCACATGTACTTTTTTGGCTCTGTCTCACAGATTGGATATTATTTTCATTATTTAGCTCCATCATTTTTAAGTGTCAGAATATGAATATATACCCTAATTTCCAAGTGAAAAGAAAGATAAAAATATTTGTTGAAAACTATTGTAAATATTTTAGTTGAAAATATTTGTAATTAGTTTCTGCTTTTCTCTGCCCATATAATTTTAATTGTGATTGTCAATCCTTTTCATGTTCTAAATGCCTACATGTTTTTCTTAGAACACTTGTTTTGGGTATGCTTAGTAGTCAGAAGTATTTAGAAGATGTAATTTAGTGATTCTTTCATACTCATTTTGGGTTATAGGCATAGTTCATTGGCAAGATAAGTTGATGATACATGCTCGGTTAACTTCCATTTTTTTTTTCTTGTTTGGGGATTCCGCCCTTTATGGATTTCTGGAGATACTCAGTGAACCAGGCTTCATGGTTCTGTGTTGGGCCAGTGATGTGGTGTGACCCCACAAGTCTTGGGAGCTTGGGGGAGGAAGGGGTTGGTGCCAGTCTCTGGCTTGGCCATCTTCCTGACTTCTCCATGCACTGTTGCTAATTAGGATTCTCCTGGTGGCTTTTGTGTCCTTCTCAAGGAAAATTATTCTTTTCAGCAGTGAAATTTCTTGTGATTGTAGTTACAGTATGATATATTGTTAGTTTTTCTATTACATCTGTTTTCAGCTAAACTTTGGCTTATAGACATTTGGGTTTCTAGAGTTGATGGTTATTTTAGCAATTTTGATTGAATGTTGTTACAAATTTAGAATATTATAGTTAACAAAAATTTCAAGTAATTTTGGGGTCACTTTGACAGATAATGCTTTTCTCCATCACTACCTTTAGTATTTCCATTACAACCCTAATTAATTGTGATGTTAGGAAGAGTTTAATACATGAGATTATTACATTTTATATGTATTAGGACATTTTAGAGTAAAATAGTTTCTAAGTATTGTCATAATTAAAAATGAGGTTTGTCAAATTTTTTAAATAGAACTAGTTGTAATTAGTATTCATACTGTTTCTCTGCCTCATTGTAGTCTTTCTTAAAATACAGAATCATTCACTTACTATACAATGTAGAGTTGAACCAGTTATTCATAATTAACATTATTTTAATGAATCTTGAATGTACTTCATTTTGTTAACTACAGTAGTTTCATTTTGAAAAATTTCATTTCTATTGATCACAAAAAAGTAGTGCTATTTGTCTTTTCACTGGTACCTGTAGCTAAGGAAGGTATTGTGGGAGAGTTAAATGATTATTCACAAAATTACTCACTGAACATTGACATCTTTCACAATAGCTGGCTTAAATTGAATTTCAATCTGTAGATAATTCCTGTTTTTTCTAAACCAAATATTTTTCTCTATATATTTTGTATCTAGCAAACTTCAAGTTCTTTCGACCTCTAGCTGTTATTCTTGTTATAATTTTCCTTTCTCCTCCCAACTCCTGTTTTATGTAAGCCGCCATTCCATATGGTCTTAATTTATATCTCTTGCATCATTATGTGTAACATTTTTCAGGAGGATAAAATATTAATGACATTTTTTGATGTTGAATATTTATTGTATCTATTAAGGCACATGTTGTAGATTATATGCTTTGTCTTATCCAAATATAATTCTTGACTACATCTTGAAGAGAAAACAGCCTATCTCTACTCTTACTTTCTTTCTCCTTCTCTAATAAACTTCTAAAGAGTCATTTTCTTTTGATGTCTGTACTTTTCAAAATACGCCGCAGTGACTCCATCCCCATTATTCATTTGAGATCACACAAGCTTTCTCACTGTGACTTCACTGCTCTGTATTTTTTCCTCCGGGTGCCCTTTCACAGTATTTTGGCTTCCCTCTGATTCTATACACTACCTTTGCCTTCCTCTATGAATGTTCTATTTCTTGCTAATGTTTTCATCTAAAGAGCTGGTCTCTTCATTTCTCTTTGGTTTCATATTCTCTCTGGTGATATAATAAAGAACCTTAAACCTCTATGAAGTCAACTCCAAATTATTTTTCTAAATATATTGGGGGTGGAGAACACACCTATCGGTGCTCAGGGCGTACTCCTGGCTCTGCTCTCGGGGCTCACTCCTGGCAGGGCTAGACCATGTGGGCTGCAGGGGGGAGGAACCCAGGTTGGCCGCATGCAAGGCAAGTGGCCTACTTCCCGCTGTACTACCTCTCCAGTGCCCACTGTTTTCTATATTCATATAACAATTACTTTTTCTTTTTTTAACTCCAAACTGTTTCCTTTTCTGTATCATTTGCAACTTCCTACCATACATTCTCTTCTGAATATCCTATCTGCATTTGGAACATTACATATCTCAGAACTTTTCTTTCTTGGGAGTTTCTGGTCTTTACTGTCCTTAATACTTAGTGATTCTTTTTAATTTGGCAGATAATAGGCCACATTGGATTGTGCATCCCCCACCCCTCTGCTCTGGGGGTCTTTCCAGGGGCCCCTGTGTGCTAGTTAAGGATTCTTAGTGGTTTAGTTAATGATTCTAAAACTTTACTTTGATTTCTTCTTTTCCTTCTTTCTGTTTTATTCCCCGTGTCCTTTTATTCTGTCGCCTGCATTGTCAGATCCTTCCTAATTCTTTTAAAGAACTTCTGATCTGCTCACGTCCAGTCCTACCCATGAGAAAGTTCTGGTGTTGATCTGAACGCCCCGAGTGTGCTTCTGGAGCAGCCTGTGTGCAGTTCTCATGTCTGCTGAGCAGCACAGCAGCTTACCTCTCCAGCTCAGCGTGAGCACCTGAAGGTGCTCTGCTAGCTTTCATTCTCCTCTTATTGCACATGGTGCAGGCAACTTGGACTCCTTTTCTTGCATTCATTTTGCCTTTCTCTTTTTCTCCTTCCACTTGAGATCTTCATTCAAAATAATCTTATTGCAAATATTTCTACTTCGAATTGCCCTACCCTCGCTAATGCTCTCTGGAAGCAAGGCTGCCTTCCTTCTGTACCATAAAGCTGTCCAGCTTCCTGGGGAATTTACAAAATTACCCATGAATGAGCCAGAATACTCCTTCCCTTTCCGAGGAACTTGCTCCTTTCTTGAGTACAGGTAACTATTATGAACTAGCTCATTTTATTTTACTTTATTTTGTTATTTTGAGTGAAACATAAGGCTTTCTGCAAGAAGGGTAGCACCTGTGATTTGTAGGAGGGGGAGCAAGCCTGGGTGACGGCCTAGAGGGGACGGAGGGAAGAGGCCTTTGTTCTGTTTGCATATCTGTCCAAATCTCTTCCTCCCCTTTTAGATGATTGACGCTTATGATCAATTAATTCAGTTTCCTAATTGCAAAATGCTGCCTTTGCTCTGAGCAGAATTGGAAAGTGGTTTGTTTATGTCCTCTTAACATATTTGGTCCGCATTTCCTTTTTGGCCCCTGTTTCTAGAAGGCTTCTCCTGTTCCACATTCAGTTTAGCTATCCACATTAGATTCTTGTTGCTTTTCATAAAGGAATTGAAGTGATTTGGTGTTTGTGGTATAATCATTGTCATAGGACTGTCATTCTATTCACTGCTTCCCTTTTGACTCCTTGTAACAACTCCTACCTTAAACTTTCTGAATTTCCCTTACTGTTTTTATGCCATTGTCACCTTCAATTTTTATGTCTTTGAGTTCATCACATTTTTTTCCTAAAAATTATCTTAACTCAGCATCTTCTTACCTGGAATTTAGGGTCCATTTGCTCTTGTATTTTAGGTCGTTCCTCCCTCTTCCCCATAGATGACGGCTTGCTGGATGACAGTCACAATGACCAAGTTGGCGTCTTAAACTCGCCCACATGCTACTCAGCTCACCAGAACGGAGAGCGAATAGAACGTTTCTCTCGAAAAGTTTTTGTTGGTGGGCTTCCTCCAGATATTGATGAAGGTAAAGTGTAGATGTGGGCTTAAAAAGGGAAAACCTGAAATGTGAATAGAGTTATGCAATATTTATAGGGATTTTCCGTTAGAATGGATGTCCATCTCCTTAAATAAGTTTTTTTCATTTATTAAAGCATGGAAGTAACTACAAACAAAATTCTTCAACTTTTTAAAAGTTTATTTCTTTATATCTTATGTATATTGGTGACACAGGCATTTTTGGTAAATATTTTCATACCCTGTGTCGAAATCCCACTTTCAAATAGAAAATATTTTGAATGCATCAGATCATTTACTTCTTTATATTTATGTAAAACTTGAAAACTTTCTATGAGATTATAACACATACAAATGAGGTAAAGGTATTCAGCCATGAAACTCTACCTGCAGTATAAGCCAAAATTTAATATTTTTAAGAATAATGAAATAACTCAGACTGTAAAGTCCTAAAAAATGATGAGAAAGAACATTAACCAAAAACCAAAGTTATGCAAATAGGCTAAGAACACATGTAAAACTGATACATATATTAACACTAATTCAAGATACAGTTTTAAAACACTGAAAATATCTAATACTTGTGAGGTTTGTGGGAAATCTGAAATTTACCACCAATAAAGAAGACATTCACTAAATCAATAATGGTTGGAGAGACTGCTCCGGATGGGAGATGTCTGCTGGAAGTCGATAAAAGACCAAACATGATGGCCTCTCATCATCTGTATTGCAAACCATAATGCCCATAAGGAGAGAGAGAGAGAGAGAGAGAGAGAGAGAGAGAGAGAGAGAGAGAGAGAGAGAGAGAGAGAGAGAGAGAGAGAGAGAGAGAGAGAGAGAGAAACTGTCCATAGAGGCAGGGGGAGAGGTGGAGAGGGCGGGGGTAGGGATTCTGGGGACATTAGTGGTAGACAATGTACACTGGTAGAGGGATGGGTGTTCGATCATTGTATGACTAAAACTCAAACATGAAATTTTTGCAAGTGTAGCTCAGTGATTCAATTAAAAAATATATTGCTACATTTGGGGAGTTCTTTTTATAGTTTCAATATATATAAACTTTTTCAAAGAGCTAAGCATTATAATGAGGTTTATTATTGGTTTTGACCTAGATATGTTTACTCTCTGGAGTATATATCTTATGAGTACTGTAAATTTTTATACCTTGTTTCAGTACTTTTCTTTCTTAACATGAATTTGCTACACAAGCAATAATGTGTTGACAGAATATTGGAATGTTTCCTTATACCAGTAATATTTGTGATCTTGCACTATTATTTATGTAATATAAATTCATTATTCTGTGTACAACATTATAAAATTTTGGAAGTCTTACTGAATTGATTTTTTTGGCTAATGTATACTTAAAATGAATTTTTAATTAAAATAGCTATGTAGTTTTATGTATTCTTTTAATTAAGGGCATTAGTTATACTTTCAGTATCTACACTGTAGTTTATCTTAGGTTGTTTGAACTTTTAACTGTTTAAGCTTAAAAACTAACATATGAAAATTTTAAATGAATCATTAAAATAATTCTTCATGTCATTATACTTATTTAAAGATGAAATAACTGCTAGCTTCAGAAGATTTGGACCTTTGGTAGTAGATTGGCCTCATAAAGCAGAAAGCAAATCCTATTTCCCACCAAAAGGTGAGTTTTTGTTTGTTGTTTATTGTTTGTTTTTGTTTGTTTTACTTGGGGGCTGACCTGGGTGCGGTGAGGCTGTTCCGCTGTTTGGGGGTCACGCGCGGCAGTGCTGCCTCACATTCAGGCGCCTGTGCGTGAAGCATTGCCCTCGTCTGTTGGGCTGGCCCCCAGCCTAGCGGGGGTTGGGGTGTTGTTATTTATCAAGGAATTAATTTTATGAGCGAAAGAGATAATATTATTTAATCTGTGCTTTCTTGTAGAATTGAACATAAACACATCTTTTACATAAAAACTCATAATCTATAGATAGATCCTGAGAATTATTCAGATTTTATTTTAAGCTAACCAGGAATAAGAAATTCTGCTTTCTCTTTAGTAATATAATGATGGTCTCAGCTCCTCAATTTAATGAATGTTTGAGTATGTGTAGTCTGACAGTAATAATTTGTTCTAAGTTGTCTGGGTACAGATCGCATAGTGTAAGTAATGTCCGTATGAAACGGGAATGGATAAACAGTTAAACATTGGAAGAGTTACCTAAGTGTTCGGGAGAATCGAATATAGGTCTGAGGGTTGTGTACCCCATTGGTAGATTTAAAGACAGGAGAGAAAAAGTAACTAGTCAGAAAAGTTATATGCAGAGATGAATTGTGATGAGAAGACTAGTTTTGTTCACCACGTTTTCTGGGACACTGACAGTAGTCACCCGTCGCTGGAGTGTAAGCATCACAGATTACGCTAACGTTCATCAGAGCAGAGCAGGGCCATTGGCAAGGGAGGCTTTGAGCCCAGAGAGTGTGCTAATGGCAGTTCTCTAAAGAGAATCACAGGCTACAGTGTTGGAAAGGAACCGAAATGAAAATTTAGGAAAGAAAAAAAATACACTATTCTCATGGCTGAGTTAAATATGCTAAAAGACTCTTAATAGATCAGTTAGTCGGACTTTGCTCTGGGAAGGGAAAGGCGTGTGTTAGATTCTTGACACACAAAACTGATAAGATTTCTCATGATTATAGCTACTTTCTCTCACTAAGAATCAGAATCTCCATTATTTGTTCATGTCTAGAAAAACTGAATTTGGAGTGATTTTTTTTTTCATGATTTTATTCCTTTACATCATATGTTTGCATAGGATCAAGAAGAACTTTTGAATGGGAATTCTGGGTCCCAGGGCTTTATGCTTTTTTGAAGGGGGGTCACACCCAGAGATGCACAGGGGTTACTCCTGGCTCATGCACTCAGGAATTACTCCTGCCGGTGCTTGGGGGACCATATGGAATGCTGGGAATGGAACCCGGGTTGGCCGCCTGTAGGGCAAACGCCCTACCCGCTATGCTGCTGCTCCAGCCCCCCAGGGCTTTATGAAGATCGTATTAGTACTATGGATTTATGTCACACACTCGAAATTTTCACATGGTTTTGGGTTTACTAGGAATTGGAGTTCCTGGATCCTTGGCTTAGAACAGTCTCTTCAAGCGACTGAGCCCACCTGCCCGCACCTCCAGTAGGCAGGCAGGGGTGCAGAATGATGCCTGGGGTAGGTCCAGGGGCAGTGGAAGGGGTGCTTACTGTTTGTGCCCTTAGAGAAGGTGGACGTCCAGGGAGATGCTGAGGCATGTTCTTTCTCAAAGTGGAGCGGTAGGCCGATAAATCTGGGCACCTCTAGTGTAGAACGTTAATTTCAGTGTGATACAGATGTCTAGTTGTGGACTTAGTTTTAATCTTATTTTGCAGTTCTATGCCTGTCTCTTAACAAAGACTTTGGAGTGTTCAGTAAAAATGTCCGTCTCTAAATCCCCTAATCCGTCTGTCCTCCTGGGTCTCTGTGGTCTGCCGCCCGCAGCGTCCTCTGAGGGCAGCGCGTCCTGTCGCACGACCCAGCCCCGCGCCTGCAAGCCCGAGGCAGCCCCAAGCCCCTACCTCCCCAGCGGAAGGAAACTGAATAATGGGTGCCTCTGTTGCTGTGACTGCCATCTTCATTGTCGTCGTGGTCTTTGTGGTGGTTGATTTATTTTCTCAAACAAACAAAAAGAGATTTGGCACTGGGAAACCTTAGTTGGTTTTCTGTTATTTGTCTGTTGGTGCAATTATACTTAATTGTAGCTATTGCCAAAGACTGGTATTGCCAAACCTTGTTTGTGGATGGGATTCTGCCCTCGTTTTCCATAGTTTAGAAGACACTGTTGTAGACACATCCAGCTGGCAGTGAGGAAGCTTTTAGATTCTGAGCCACACGTAAATTTTCATTTCCTTCATTGTGAATGGAGTCCTCCCTGTGTATTCGCTTTCTTTTAATAAGGTTTAAAATTGTATATTAATTTAGTGGCTTGCCTTAGCTAGAGCTTAACTTACCTGCCATTTTAATTTAATTTCTGTAAAACAAATATTTCTTTACATTTTCTCCTCTGATAATTACAAAATAAAAGCAGTATTAAGCCTTTAACTGTCACTGTCATCCCATTGCTCATCAATTTGCTGGAGTGGGCACCAGTAACGTCTCCATTGTGAGACTTGTTACTGTTTTTGTCATATTGAATTAAGCATTTAACATCAACTAAAAATTAGCAATATTAAAATATCAAATTAATATTATAAACCTAATATTACATAATATTTTAAATACTGTCTTTCAGTAAATTGACCTTAAACCCATTCAATACTTGCAAAATTCTTGTAGTTCAGATTTTTAGCTTAAAGATACCACTTAAAAAACATCTTTATTATTTGAAGAGTATATTTAAATTTTTTCTAGCACTTAAAGAATGGTCTAAGATGTGTTTCTTAATCTTGTATTTATCAGACCTTGGGAAGTTCCTATTTGTGTAGGTTGATTTGATGGCCTACTTATACCATCCCCTAATTTTATTGAAATGGAGTACTTGTCATTGCATTGCACCTGAGCAGCCGTCATTGTCAGTAAAGTTGTGTGGCCTTGTACCCTCCAGGGCCCTCGGACTCTGCCCTTGTGCCAGGCAGACCCACACGGCCCCAGTGATGGCCTCTCCCTCTGGAGCTACGTCAGTGTCCCAGGCGTCTTCGTCTAGAGATCTTGTCGGGGGGAAGGGAGGCCTTTACAGTGCATTTGCAATGCATTCTTGGTGTCATCTTTGTATAATGAGCTCTGTTCCACCTGCTGGATGCATGATTTGTAATTAAAAATTGACTGTTGGTTGTCAAACAGAAAGGAGAAAGGCCATTTTTCCCAAAAGAGGTGTAAGCAAGAGTTTATATCCAAAATTCAGACATAGCCCTGCTCCTTACACAGATTGACCCAATTTAAAATTTCTGCCCCATCATGAAATATTCCAACCTAAAGGAATTTTTTAGTATCATTTGGAAGTTATCAGATCTACTATGGCATATTCCTTCTACATCTAAAGGTTCCTGGGCCTTTCTGGTGTGCTATAATCCCAAAGTGAATATTCTCCTAATGTTCTCTTAACTTTCTCAACTGGTTTATTCTGCCACGTTCTTTAAACATGTCACTTTTAGAAAGAACATAGGAAACCTTAAGGCAGCCTGGGTTTGAAATTACTCAACCACCTCATGCTTATGTGACTGACTTTAGGGAAGTAAGTGACCTAATGCCTCTGCATGTTTTTCTTCCCTAAAATCAGAATGATGAAGCCAGAGAGAGAGAGGAGAGAGGAGAGGGAGAAAGAGAGAGAGGGAGGGGGAGGGAGACGGGGGTGAGAGAGAGAAAGGAAGAGACAAAGAGCAGCAGGGTTAAGGTGCATGCATTGCAGGTGGCCAGCCCTGGTCTGAACCTCCAGCACGGAGCGAGGAGCAAGCCCTCAGTGCCGCCAGTGTGGCCCAAATGCAAACAAAGACCACTTGTGAAAGTCACATGATGAAACCATTCCTAGACCAGAGCATGGTACCTTGCATGTGAACAACCCTCGTTAAATCCCTGGCTCCACATATGGTCCCCCAGGCCTGCCAGGAGTGGTCCCTGAGCAAGAGCCATCAGTAGGCCCTTTGCCTGGTATGGTTATAGCCCTAAAACAATAGTAGTAGTAATAATAATGTTTTCTGTAAAACCTCTGTATATTTTCTAAACAGTACTGAAATTTGGGCTTAAGTCACTTAACATGTTGCCTTATTTTTAATGTTTTTTTATAGGCTATGCATTCCTTCTCTTTCAAGAAGAAAGCTCAGTTCAGGCACTAATTGATGCTTGTATTGAAGAAGATGGAAAACTCTATCTGTGTGTTTCCAGCCCTACTATCAAGGACAAACCGGTAAGTACAATGTGTGAACCTTCAGCTACAAATACAGATTTTCCAAAAATTGTTACTGCGATTTAGTGAAAAAAAAAAAAATGAAAAGTACTGTATTATTTAGTTTCCAAAAAGTTATTTTGTAGTATGTATATAAGAAATAATTTGTTTACAAATCCAGCTGTCCGGATTTTTGCACAATAAATGAGTGTTGTTAACTGCTAGAAAATGGCATAAATTAAGGAGTGATTCTAGTGCTATGATACCATTTTCATTATAGGTTCAGATCCGCCCTTGGAATTTAAGTGATAGTGATTTTGTGATGGATGGTTCTCAACCTTTGGATCCTCGAAAAACTATTTTTGTTGGAGGTGTTCCTAGGCCTTTAAGAGCTGGTAAGTAGAATGCTAATAAATTTTCTTCAAAAAAATAATCAGGGGGCCAGGGAGATAGTTCAGCAGAGAGGGCACCTGACCGGCACATGGCCAGCTTGGGTTTGATCCCTGGCCCTCCATCCAGACCCTGAGCCCACCAGGAGTGATCCCTGAGTGCAGAGCCAGGAGTAAGCCCTGACCAGCACCAGGAAGTTGACCCAGAAACCAAAAAAGGAAAAGAAATCCAGGAATTGGGTAAACGTTTGCAAGTTACTGTGAACATAGCACTATTGGGCAGGGAAGAAAAAATTCTATCATGTAGTAATAATTGTTAACCACCAAATTCTGAGACAAATGCAGAGAAATGTTCTCCAAATTGACAAGGGAGTGGAAAATTGGACCCTCATCTGTGGTACTTAATAGCTAACTCCTCACAGACTCTATGAAAAGGACCCACTCAGATATTGCACTTCTTAACTATAAGTTTCATTTCCCATCTGTTACTAATGACTTGATTCTGAAGGTGGATTTGTCTCTCAGATGGCATGTTAGGTAAATGATAAGTTTATTCCTCAGGCAGCAGGAACCTAAGCCATTGGAGATGGCATAGTAGGAGCATGATTAGTGACGGGGTCTCTGGTGCCTTCTTCCGTCCGTGTGGGTATCCTAGTCTAGTTTGGGAGGCGCATGTGAAAGAGCTATTCTCACACATACGTGTATACAGAACATATGTGTGAGGGAGAAAAACACAGGGAAGAGAAGCGCGTAGAGGAAGGGGAACATAAGATTGAGGCTGAATTTTTTGGAGTTGGGAGTGGCCCGCAGCCTGCAGTGCTCAGGGCTGCTCCCAGCTAGGCGCTCGGGGGTCCCTTCTGGCTGTGTTCGGGGACCACAAGGCCTCCAGCCCCCTGAGCAGTCTCTCCCGTCCCAGTGTGACACTCTGGGCTCACTGGTGTCTGAGCTTCCAGGTGAAGGTTGGACCGTCGGGAGGAGGGTTGTGCGGATGTGTTGAGGCAGAGGGGAGCGGAATCTGAGAGGAAGCAGAAGTTCCTTAGGGGACTGCAGATGCCCCGGTGGGAAGAGTAGCAGCTTAGGAAGGACCTAAGGGAAGGAACGGGGACGTGTCACACACATCTGAGGAGCTGAGGTGGATTTATCCTTACAGCGTGGGGTAATGAATTATTGAGCAAATAGAGATGCAGGAAGATTTTCTGTTTTGAAAGATGAGCTGTTGGGGAGCGGCGGGTTGAGTACATTTAGGTAGATGAGGGTAAGAGCCTGTTGTTGTAGCCTAGGAGGCTTGGACGCGTGTTGGTAGTGCTGAAAGGGCGAGAAAGGGAACAGAGGACAGATGGTTATGAGGTGATTGGAAAGAGTGTTAGCCTTAAGCTGTTAGGTAGATAGGGGTACCTTTTTCTGACATCAGGAACTCTGGGGAAGAAGCAAATTAAAGGGAAGGCTGGTGTCGGGTTTTTTGAAAGCAAGTCTGTACTGTTCAGATAACAATTTTTAGTTACTGGTATCTGATATGTTTTTTAAACAATCATTCTTGCTGCTGTTTTTAAAAGTTATGCGGGGAGCGCATCATAAGCACAGGGATAAGGCTATTGCCATAATCCAGATGAAAAATAATGATGGCGGAGCTGGAGCAATAGCACAGCGGGTAGGGCATTTGCCTTGCACGCGGCCAACCCAGGTTCGATTCCCAGCATCCCATATGGTCCCCCAAGCACTGCCAGGAGTAATTCCTGAGTGCATGAGCCAGGAGTAACCCCTGTGCATCGCCAGGTGTGACCCAAAAAGCCAAATAATAATAATAGCATAAAATAGAATGTGAATAATAGAAAATCCAGATCAGATCTAATCAGATCTAGATATTCCCTAAAATTCAGCCTCATGGGATTGCATGTGCAGAGGAAAGAGACTAGACACCTGCACCCTTCCCACGTGCCTCGGTCAGCAAAGCCGCGCGGAGTAGAGTGTAGGGGTGCAGACTGCAGACTCGAAGAGGTTAGAGGGCACGTTCTCAGCGGCTCCATATTGAACCCACTGGTTCTTGCAGTCTGTTAAGTATCAGTGTGTGTCGTCTGGTTGCCTACAGGAGCCTGGAGTGCAGGGGAGAGGCCCGGTGTGGAAAGAAGGATTTAGCAGTTAAAAGCACAAATAGTGCTTCAGGCCCCATCACGGGATAAAGGGAGCAAAGCCAGAAATGTATAGAGATGTCAAGGGACTAAAACTTAGGGTACTGTGACGTTGACAAGCCCAAACGGGAAGAGGGATGCACTTCATCAAAGGAAGACTGACAAGGACGTAGCAGTGGGTAGGAAGAGAAGGAGCAAAATCATTGTACCTTGGAAGCCAGTGGGGAAAATATTTTAAGAAGGAAGAGATGAACTATGTTCAATGCAGCTTTTAAAAGGAAATGAACAGTTATACTTGGCAGTGCGAAAAGTGACCTTGACAGGAATTAGTCGTCATTATGGGTTGAAAGTTTCTTATAAAATGTTAAACATTAAGAATGGCCAGAGGGGCTGGAGCAATAGCACAGCGGGTAGGGCGTTTGTCTTGCACACAGCTGACCCAGGTTCGATTCCCAGCATCCCACATGGTCCCCTGAACTCCACCAGGAATAATTCCTGAGTTCAGAGCCAGGAGTAACCTGTGTGCATCACCAGGTGTGACCCAAAAAGCCAAAAAAAAAAAAAAAGAAGAAGAAGAAGAATGGCCAGAGAGGAGTTGGGGAATATAGAAAAAATTTTACCATTAGACATTTGGCTGTAAAGAGAAAAATGAAGTGGTCAGCAAGAGAGGAAAACTGGGTGAAAAAATTTCCTTTTCAAGAAGGAACAAATTGCTCTCTAATGGGGAATGATCCAGTGTAGAGGGAAAGCAATGGTATAGTAAGGGAGAGAGTTGCCAAGGGGTTTTTTCCTGAGGTGAGAACAGATGGAATCTGGTATACAAAAGGAAGTCGAATTTAGAAAAGAGCATAGATCTATTCACTTGTGCTTTTAAAACATGTTTGAAACTTGCTGGTTCCTGTTCTCGCCTCTAACGGGACTTCTCTTGCTTTTGAAGTGGAACTTGCTATGATCATGGACCGGCTGTATGGTGGCGTTTGTTACGCGGGGATTGATACAGACCCTGAGCTCAAATACCCAAAAGGTGCTGGTCGCGTCGCTTTCTCCAATCAACAGAGCTATATTGCTGCCATTAGTGCTCGGTTTGTTCAGCTTCAGCATGGTGATATTGATAAACGCGTAAGTTGCATGTCGGGACGTCTCTTAGGCTCCGTTACGTGCTGATTCCCATGGCGTTGTGGAGTCAGTACTAGAACACAAACGCTGACGTATAAGTGTCAGTTGGGGGCGGGGGGGGGGGGGCTAGGGGCTGTGCCACGCCCTGCATGCTGGGCTCACTCCTGGTTCTGTGCTAAGGGATCAGGTGACCATATGGAGTGCCTGGGACTAAACCCAGGTTTGCCGCATGCAAGACAAGCAACTACCCCGCTGTCCTGCATATCTGTCCAAGGCGTGGCTGGTTTTTTTTAATGGACCATTAAGGTCTTCTAGGTCTTCTAACCTTGAAGGCAAAGCTTGTTTTAAGAATCTCTTTGATATAGGCAGACTTCCTGGAATCCCTTCCGCACCATTTTCTGTGTAATTCTGGGCAAATGAACCTCGTTCAGCCTCTTTCTCCTCACTTACAAAATTGGCAACAGTAATAGTGTCTTTCTCCCAGGGTTGAGGATTGAATGAACTCACATCTGTAGGAATAGGGAGACTCCTGGTTTGCACCGAGTGAGTGGTCTTTAAATGGCTTTCATTTATCTTAAAATCTGAAAGAAAGATGTTGTATATAATTTGCCAAATGTAAATATATACATTTGTGTATGCAAATATACACAAATAAATACATGAAATAATTGTTTTAATCATATAACATTTACTCTTTACTCATATCGTCTGTCATCTCATTAAGAACTTTCGGGAGGGCTGGAAAGTGCAGGTCTGAAGCATCCGCATCTGTGCGACCACCCCGGTTCCATCCTTTGCACCTCTGAGCGCCTCTGGGTGCAGCCTGGAAGCCCCCTGGGCACCTGTGAGGTGACGGGGCAATCCCCCTCACTGCAGGGGCCAAACTGACACCACTCCCTGAGCCAGGGAGTAAAAATGAAAGAACCTTTGGGAAGGCCTTCCAATAACTGAAAATTCCCCGATCTACTCAGTAACTGATGTCATCTCAAATAGGGAAGGAGTGCCTAAAACTCAGTGCAGATGAAATAGAATGTGAGGTAAAAAAAAATAATTTATTTAATATCCAAATTACAAGACAATTTGAGTGAGTTCCAGTTTTTCTAGCAACATTTCATTTTTCTTGAAACTTCCTTCCTGAGATGGTTTTACACTGAGAGCCCACGGACAGGGGAGGTCGGGGAGCCATTCAACCCCAGCCGCTTGACCGGACCACCGTGAACTTCAGCTTAATTGCCCGTCTGTCCCGTTTGGAAGTCAAGTTTCGCCTGGTCTCTGGTCTTCTTCCTCAGCTGCACACTGACCTTAGCCGGGAGCTTGGAATAACCCTGACGGCCAGGCCCGGCCTGAGCGTCCTTCGTGGGGCCTGGACGCAGCCTAGCAGCAGGCGCCCACACAGCAGCCCGGCTCCTAGGTCACTGGACTCTGGGAGAGGGGACACTGCGTCCTTTATCATCCTAGGTACTCAGGACACAGCCACAGGGAGGCGCGACTTCTCCCTCTGTCTCCAAAATCACACTGGCAAATGTTGATCCTTAAAGACCAGCTCGGGCGCGAGAGGGAGGGAGTTACGGATCAGGCCTTCCTGGGGCTGGAGCGATAGCACAGTGGGTAGGGCACTTGCCTTGCACGTGGCCAACCCAAGTTTGATTCTCAGCATCCCACATGGTCCCCCGAGCACCTCCAGGAGTAATTCCTGAGTGCATGAGCCAGGAGTTAACCCTGTGTATTGCCGGGAGTGACCCAAAAAGCAAAGAAAAAAAAAAAAAGAATCAGGCCTTCCCAAAAAGGCATCGCAGCCCCCAAAATACAGGGATGCTATTTCTCTTCAGCTTTCTTTGACAGAACTTGAGCTTTAGGACAAGGGAAAGTACCCCAGGGCCAGAGCCCAGGAGCGGCTCAGCCCCCAGCACCCCGGGCATAGTCCTCGGGACCAAGTCCTGTCACCGCAGGAGCCCCTGATGGCCACAGAGCCCAAGCAGGGCTGCAGCCACGGGCACTAACAGCCCAACTCGCGGACCTCTCACTCAGTAATGCAGTTCACTGAGTCATGACAACAGATTAAATTTAAACATAGCACCTGCAGACATGCCGTGTCAGGGGACTCTTGCTGCTTACTGTATTCTGAGTTCTGTATACACTGTCCTTTGGCATGGGTAATGAAGAGTCACTTCAAGTTGTGAATCCAGGTGAAGAAAAAGGGAAGCTGTCCTGTCCGGAAGGCACTGCCTGACAGCTGTGAGGTCACGCCTTCTCGGCCCAGCGCACGTGCCTGCCCCGGCGTCCAGATTATTAATTAGATGCTGACTGCACTCTTTGGATCTTAAATTTGTCATCTAATTTTCCGTCTTCAAAGTCTGAGTTTAAGTACATTAGCTTCAGAAGCTTGAACTTTATCATCAAAATCATTACATTTATAAAGTTTTATTCAGCGGTTTTACTAAAATTGTGTATTTCCTGAGCAGCTTGGCATTTTGTGAGGTGCAGTGGAACCCTAAATAGAGTAGAAGCATCTACCATAACTTAACATCTACAATAGAGGCAAGAAATAACCTTGAGAAAGAAATCCAGGAATCTCATCACTGTATTGCTGTCACTATCGTCCCGTTGGTCCTCGATTTGCTCGAGCAGGCAACAGTAATGTCTCCATTCATCCCAGCCCTGAGATTTTAGCAGCCTCTCCTTACTCGTCTTTCCCAATGATTGGAGGCTCTTTCAGGGCCAGGGGAACAAGACCTGTTATTGTTACTGTATTTGGCATATCGAATATGCCACAGGGAGCTTGCCAGGCTCTTCCGACCTAGGCAAATAATAACAACATGAATATTTAATCATCTGTTTATCCTTTCTGTTTTACTCCAGCCTGCTGGGGGCAGGAGGAGTGTTCTCAGAGCAGCACTGCCCCTCTGCCCACCCGGCCATTCTCACGTTCCCTTGGCTGTAGCAATGCTCCTCGTAAACTTTGATAAACAAAAGCATAACAGCTTGGCAATCAAGGTAGAACCCATAAGGTAAAAAGAAAATTAAGATAAAGCATTAAAAACTTTAGAAGCTGTGTCCAGTATTATTTTCAAAAGAGCATTGGAAAACGTTTACTAATTCTTAACAGACAGAAAACGCAAAAGTTATTCTTTTGAAAATCTAACAAGAAAACATGCAAAATATATCAGAAAAGCAAGATGTTCCAATATACATAAAATGCAAATCATACTACCCTAATCAATGAAATCAGATATAAACATGATTTCAGTATCTTTCTATCAAAGGTATGTTTTACAGTTCTCTTCTCCAAAAACTTTTAGTTTACTGTAGTTTGTTGTTACAAAAACATTACAGGAAATATCTTTTATATATTCATTTTCTGTTTTCTCTACACGTGCAACTATTTCATTGGAATACTACCAGAATAAAAATTGTGTTTTCATTATTTTCACTTTGACCAAATTCTCCTTTTTCTCAGACTCAGCACTCGATTTTCTCTCCTCTTAGGAAAGACTAAGGTCTTTGACTGCTGGGCGCTATTCAGACAAAGATTTAGTTCATAGTTTTTAAAGGCAAGAAGTCAGCTAACGGAACCTGGAGCCGAGGCTAATTTCAGGAGGCTTACCAGTGCCAAGCACCGCCTCTTCAGCACTTCCTTGCATGTCTAATCCTCCCCATTATAGGAGACAGGGTCTGTTCTTTTCATTCTTAGATGTTGGAAACTGAGGTGACGGTTCCAGGAGGTGACCAGAAGGCTAGAGTGTTTTGCATCCAGGACCCCCAGGCCTGGTCGCTGGCACTGATTGCTCTCCCTTGGCAGGAGCAGCCCCTTAGCACAGAGCCAAGCTATCAGGTGTGTTTCTCTGCAAATGGGGGGTGGGGGAGAAACAGCTTAGCACACAGCTGACTTGAGCCTAAGGCTTTCTACTGAGTCAGGCCTGCGCAGTGAACTTTGACTCCTGTTTTAGAAACGTCCAGCAGACCAGACCCTTAATGACATTCCCTGCAGTTCTGCATTGCCCATCCCAATGTAAGGCAGAGCCGGGCTCTCCTCTGCAGTTGGGAGGCCCTGCTGTGGTCAGTGGTCACGAGGGTGATGCCCGCTCAGGTTGGGATTGGAGTGCAGGAAAGTGTCTTCCATGCCAACTGGATCTCCCTCGACTTGTTTGTTCATAGTGCCAGCTTTGGAAATGCACAGGGGTATTGTAGGATTGGGGTGAGGTGGCTTTTCTTTTTCTATTCTGTTTTGTTGACCAGCCCCAGGGCTTCATACTTGCGAGGCAGGTGCGATACCACTGAGCTTCAGTCCCCGCCAACACACAGATGTTGGAAAGATGTTGCTTAAGGAAAGGCGAGGGTCGGTTGCTTTAAAAATGCAATTTTTCAAAAAAAAAAAAAATGCAATTTTTCTTTTTTTATTTCTGTAGTTTTGAAGAGTTTTCTGTCTTTTGAAGATATGATAAAGATTACAGTTCTTTAACATGAACTATTTGTTTTTTTAAAAAATTACCAAAGTAAATACCCATTTAATCACACAGTTAATTATGAGCATAAAACATCACATGAAAAGATGCAGGAACCCACCCAGCGGTGGGGAACCTTTTGTTTGCCACGGGCATATTTGGACCTTTCATCTCGGCGTTCGTGGGCCGTCCTTGGAGGCTGAAGGGCTGGGAGCACCAGGAAGCCTGCGTGTGCGGCCCGCCGAGCTCCAGGGCCAGCCCACAGGTGTGCCCCGGGGCAGATGCTTCCCATCCTGGTCCTCTCTCTGAGGCCATTCCCATGGGAAGCTGCCTACTTTCTCCTTTCCTCTCCGCGCTGCCCTCTTCTCCGAAGCACCGCACATTTTAAATCGTTGCCAAAGTTCTTCCAACAGAGATTCACTGAGACCTTTTTCTCTCCCTCTTCTTTTAGGTGGAGGTAAAGCCATATGTGCTAGATGACCAGATGTGTGATGAGTGCCAGGGCGCACGTTGTGGTGGGAAATTTGCTCCCTTTTTCTGTGCCAATGTCACTTGCCTGCAGTATTACTGTGAGTTTTGTTGGGCAAATATCCACTCTCGTGCCGGACGTGAGTTCCATAAGCCATTGGTAAAGGAAGGTGCTGATCGCCCACGTCAGATCCACTTCCGCTGGAACTAAAGCTAGCAGAACCGGCCTGTGTAACAAGGAAAGGAAGGGTGCATGTGGCGTATGTCTGAAGATACCGACACGCAGAAGAAATAAGTGCATTCTTCTGCTCTCACCCCAGCTACCAATACATGCATCTTTATCAGCAGCCAAAACACTACAAGCCTCTTGTTTTTCACCAAAACCCTACATCTCAGGCTTACTAATTTTTGTGATATTTTCATGTTAAAATAAAATGTTTTTTTGTATTTTCTCCAAGTTATTTTTATATGTAAAGTTAAAATTAGATATGAGAATGTTTTGCGTAGGGGCAAACAGTCTGCTGCTATATAGTGGGTGAAGCGTGCACTTATTTCTAAACGTGGGTTTTTAACTACAAGATCTGCCCCAGTAATTTACCAAAGGTAGCAAAATACTAGTGAAGATGGAATATGTCTGCTACAAATGCTTATTTTTATTGTTGCTATTTTCAGTGTATACATAAAACTAAAAATTAGGGTTGATTTTTTTGCTCTCCATTTTGACTTGCAAGAAATAATACCTCAAGATAATCTGATTTATTAGCTATTTTTAAACATTTTTAATCACAAGCTGTATT